>NW_021163277.1:0-191310 GCF_004324835.1 Dendronephthya gigantea | reverse complement strand
GCTCAAAACGGAGGAGAAATATTTTCAGTCTGTTGGCGTTCTATGTGCTGATTATAACTGAGATTGATATATGGATAAAATTTTGGACTTTTATCTTTTTTCAGTGTTTAAATTTTAGTACGAGATTACATGGTTTTTGCGGCATTTTGCCAGAATCAATTATTAGCCAATTAAGAATTGTGGGTATAAAGGCCTGGTCGCTTGCCGTGAAAAAGCCTAATTGGTTTTGTGCTCGAATGATATATGAAAAACCAATGTTCACATTTTAATAATTGCATTTTAGATCTCGAGTCTGCTTGATGAAATGTTTAATTTTTAAATTAAAATTATATTAAAATGAAGAAATGAATTATTTGCAGTATGATTAAAAGTATAATTGCAAAAGTTGAAACTCAATTTCGGAGGAAATTATACAATTGCTCAGAAAACGAACTAACGAAGGCCTTGTGTACATCGTTACATCTCGTTTCCGGGGCTAATTTCCACTTCCCGTCCAAACAAACACAGAAATTTGCCTGGGCACGAGATTGCTGGTTGTACCTCTTTAACATGAGAATAAGGCGTAGAAATGTGATATCAATCAGCTCAACAAGACTTTCCTCTTTCTTAAGACGAAGGACGATACCGGAGAAGCTTACTCAATTTCGGACAAATGATATTTGCGGGAACAGGAAGGAGCCCTTTTGATTACAATGGATATGGTTGTCATTGTGGGAAAGGTGGTCATGGGAAAGCATTGGATGATGTTGATAGGTATATAGTTTCTTGAAAAAGTCTTATTCCATTCAGATTTCATTGCTTAGGAATAAAGAATTGAGTTTTAAATTTTAAGATCTGTTCACACGATCCGATTTTGTTGGATTTCATACGTTGGAATTGAATGGGATGCGAGAAATTGGATCGTGTTATTATACATATTTAGGTTTTACAAAAATAAGTAGCCATATTATTAGTCATGTTATTCACTATCAGTTTGTCGTTTTGATAATTTATTTTGTTTTCCTGTGTTCAGGTGTTGTGAGACACACGACCGATGCTACAAAGAATTAAAAGATAGAAGAATATGCAGTGGTTGGGGAATTTATATTGTGCATTACAAAACCTCATCTCCCCTCGAGTGTGGTAAGAACACAGCCTACGTATCTTAAAAATTAAAGTATTTTTTCGACTGGTTGTACATAAACAACTAATATTTCCTATTTCTAGCGAAAACAAACACGGGATGTGGAAAAGGTTTGTGCGAATGCGATAGAGATGCTGTCCTCTGTTTCAAAGAGAAAAAATACAACAGGAAGTACAAAGAACTACAACAAACTCAGGTGTTACTTCTGAGTTGACGAATAGCCATATTTGTGATGTATCTAAATAAAGATGGTCAATAAATATATAATAGCTGCAGTTTCAGTTTCTCGTATTCTTGTCTCAGAAAAACCGCATGCCTCAATGTGTATGGGCTCCTACGCTTGTTTTCTTCGCTTAGGGGAGAGGGGGGCACACACCAAAACAGTGGGTAATTCAGTGATTTTCTCCGGGAGGAGAGGAGTATTCTCCCTTACTGTGCAACACTTACTGCTAATAATAATGTTGTAAGCCGTAAACAATGCTGGATACTTTTAGTAACTTCGGCTTGCGGTATTTGTTATTGTATTCTCGCGGCAGTGAGATTCATGTATAATTTATCATTAAAATTCCAGTGCAGACGAAATTCTGTTTTACAAAGTACACCATAACGGTAAGTCATAAAACCTTTCTATCAGTAACAATATTAATGCATTAGATTTCTTCACCTTTCTTTTCATCTGTTCCATTTCAGGCAAAATGAAGATTATCGTCTTTATCTTCATAATTTTAATTACACAGAACTGTTCTAACGCTGCTTACGCCACAGCAGGTATTGAAGACGATCGGTTTTTATTTGAGTGGGAAACAAATTCTTCGTAATTTCTGCTTTTTTCCGAGGATTAACGCCGGCATTTGCATCGACGAAATCTTTGCCACGATTTTATTACATACTAGTATTATATACTTAGTTTACTGTGAGAAAGAATCCAATCAACATCGATAGGGTTATCAGTGAGGAAAATGCTAACACTATATAAGCACGTATTACCATTCAAATGGGTCTATGCTGACATTAGGCTTATTCTTTCCTCACTTTTAAAGGGAGATTTAAAAGAGATTTACTGAGCTTTAACCACCTGATTCGCGTGATAACGAAACGAAATCCACTGGACTTCAATGGATATGGTTGTTATTGTGGGGCTGGTGGACATGGGCGCCCTGTGGATTTATTAGATAGGTACATATGTATCCTCCTGTTACCTTTTTCTAATCATTTAGCCTTGCTCGTGATTCTGACATCCAGCTATCATTTTATCTCTTTGTTCCTAAAGACTTTGGTTCAGTTCCTATTTCTGTTTATCAATGTTGGTGACGTATAGCCCAACTCGTTCCCTCGTTTTCTCTAAAAGCTCCACAAGATATCTCAAAGGAAAAATGCCGACTTTACTATTCCTTTATTTCTTTGGTTTACGTGCTAAGTATTCCCTCACACTGGCATTTGTAAACGCCGGTACACAGGCTAGTCCAGTGCAGTCGTTCCCTTCTTATCGATCAGCCCACCACCTCCTCTAATTCGCATTTCTAATTTCTAAATGCCTGAGCTGATTGCATCTCAGATTTGCCTCTCGCAAATATAGACCTCACTCCTTACTAGATGTTGCAAGAGTCATGACGAGTGTTATGGTAGATTAGGAGAAGGAGGAACATTCCAAAAAAAAGTGTGTGGATGGGGCATCTATTTCCGGTCCTACAAGCTGATAGGTTCACCTCCGACATGCCGTAAGTTTGTTTGATATTTGCCTTTATGCTTGTCAACTTGTTTTTATTGTGAAACTGTTAACCGAAAAGTGCTTTTATACAGTATATTCATTTATATTGTTCAACTCAAGGTTATGTAACTTGTGACGTCAAGCGCGGGAAGTCTGAGTTACACAAATTTTATTGGCTCGTATTGGCTCGTTAGTTTTATAGAGCCAATCAAACTTCGTGTTCCTGTAACATCAACTTCCGCGCTTCACCTCATTAGGAGAATCTTTATGAATAGACTAACTGTTATTTGCGTTTCCTTACTTATAGGAAAAGGAGGTTCAGCTTGCTCATATGGTCTCTGTAAATGTGACATATCGGCTGCATTTTGTTTTGCAAAACGTCCTTTTAATCCCAAGTATAAAAACTACAACAAGAAACGTTGTTAGTACGGGCACTATTATGGTACGACGGGTACGTCTGTTCTGTTCAAACGATCCTTTTTTTTCAGATCCAATTAACTTCTGACGTATGGAATGTAATCTGTTATTGATTAAGGAATACTGCGAGCCATTAAGAAGATTTGCTGCCCTTATGCATTACAAATCAACACATATAATCAAACATGCATCACAAATTAGTGAAATGGTTCGACTGAATTGAGTCGCGCGAACCACAGACTTTCAAGTGTTAATGTTCTAACGGTAAAAATTAAAATAAGATTTTACAGTTTATCTTTCCTTACATTAAGTACTAGAGACAATTCAGGTGGCCCAAGCAGATTTGTTAGGATTTCGTCTTCGTATTTATATAGAAATTGAAGCATTTTATACAATATTGAAATCTATGAACTCTTGAATTAAATGAATGATTGTGGATGTAATTGGTCCATTATCACTTTTCTCCCCTGAATGCACTGGATCTCATGGTAAATATATAAATTTTAGACTATTTTAAATAAACTTGGTAATAATATTAAAACCAGCTGGGGTTCCAGGTTTTTGATAACGCAAATAATAGAGTAACCTACTATTTTAAATGTTAGTATGCAAAGGTACCAGCATGTCATTGGTTTATTATGTTAGTAGAACTACAGTGGCAGAACTCATGTCTTCGAAATAAAATTCATGAAAGATTTAAGATGTAAATAGGCTGTTGACAGTTTCTAAGAGCCTTATGGACCATATTTGTTTTAAATTGCAGAATGTTTAAATTGGAGGGGCTATCTGTTACATTGTTGTAAATTTTTTTTGCAGTAAAGTACATTTTCTAAATTAAGTATTTCAATTAGTATAATCTGTTAGCATTCAACAATTTTTCATAGGGTTGTGCAATCACCCTCTCCCCTATTCTGCCACATCCTGCCCCCAGTAACACCAACTCTTTCCCCCTCTCTATCTATCGTCTTGTGGACCACTCATCCGCATGGTCTAACTCAACAAAAGTCAGTGTTGTTACTGGTGTTCCCGGCTTAAAATGGCCGTATTATTTTTTAAATGGACCACCATTGAAATTTGAAATGTATGTGAAAATGCTCTGTGTCTGGCTGATTAGAGTACCGAGTATAGCAGCAGTACCTAGAACAATTCATGCAAGAATGATAATGATCAATGACCTCCCACATTTTTGGCTGCCAAAATGATTGCAAAAGTCAGCTTTGATTAACATTAATAGTTATTTATAGAAAATTAAAATTTCACTGGGGGGTTCTATTTAGGACTTTCACACACACTCTCTGATATGCTTATCTCTGATACCCCCCCCCCACACACACACACACACACACACACACACTCTAATATGCTTATGTCAAACACAAATGAACAGTTAGCTTTACCACGAAATTCTACTCTGTAGAAGACCAGTCCACTGCAAATATTGTATTGACTATTTTGGCATTTCCCAGGCGAGGATTACGTACGTCATTACGACCGTACCATGCAGAGAGCGAATGAATTAAGCCCTCGACAATCGACATGTTTCCCGATGCGAGCTTGCGACAATCAACCCACAATCAATGCAAAGAAAACTTTTGCAAGCATTTCTAATAAAGTGCAAATGATATAGAAATTATCGAAGTAACCATGGAGAGCTTTTTAATTTTTCTGTTTGAAAGCAATAGACCGACACAAATGCAGATAAATTCTAAATTCTGGTTACGATATATGTATACAAGAAAGAAAGGGACAGTTTGGGAGACCATCTGTTCTACATCCAAACTGTTTCAGGCTTTCACTGCTGCGTTCAATTTTGAAGAATGAATAATTAATATTCCAGTCGGTGTATGAGTGAGTGTGAGTGGCCTGATTGCATCGGCTGATTGCATAATCTTTGTGTACCCAAAGGCCAAGTGAAGTGCTCACGCTGTCTTCATTCCGTTGTACATTGGGGGCAAATGTTAGCCCACAGAATCGATCGAAATTCAAATTTATTTTAAACTACATCAAGTATCATTGACGTACAAGCTTTCTCGCTCGATTGGTGGTTGTTATAAATTTCTTATCAATTAAATTCACGGTATGTTAGACTGAGTATCGCCACTTGTTTGTTAATCATTGAACGTTAATTTTGCACATCACTTCATATTTGTGATCAAGTACGGCTATTATAAGTCATTTTAAATATATACATGCAAGAAATTTTAGGTATAGACATATGGGTGTATTTGTACGACATACACCAGGCGATATGGCGTCGAAGAAGGCCGAATTAAAACAAACGAGATGATTTTTATAGAACGAAGTAGTTACTTAGCTTACTGGTATTAAAACTAAGCGAAGCGGTGAATTCGTTGCAGCTGGATTCTGGGGTATTGGAATGAGTCTTCGCCGACGAAAACAAAACAAACACGTGTTAAATATACTTTCAAAATAGATCAGTTTCATCGCTGCCAAAATATCACGTGTCTTTAGAATCAGTAGTGTTTAACAACAATGATTTCATTTCTTTCATTAAACTTTTATAAACTGTCAGAATCATGGCCGGTTATGTAATCAACTAATATTAGTTACCAATCATGAGCGCATATAAGTCGCCGCATATTCAATACGTCTAAACTCTAGGTGTGCGAGGGTAATATATTTTCTCTTGTGTGAAACCTGTATTATGCAGATTTTTCAAAGAGCAAAAGTAAACAAAGTAAGTGTTCCACTATAAAAGAAAACGTTGTGCATACTCGGTATTTGTTGAATGCATGGTTAGATATAGTAATAATATAATTAGTTTCATATCTTAGATTGTAGTTTGTGTTTCTCTAGTTATTTAATGTGATTTAAAAGCTATACATACCTTACATATGCTAAAAGTACTAAATAGCTACCTTTAAAATATTTCATCTATTTCTTACACGCACGACTGTGCATATTATTTATGCAACAAAAATAATTAGAACTGTAATGCCGAAATTTCTTTAACAGGCTCAGAAAATTTAGTCAAGATCATATTTATATACGAGTGTCTGTAAACAGAAATGTCCAAATTGGTCAAAATTACTCGATCAGCGCTTTTTCGCCGACTTTTTCCGTTCAAATATTTTGTTACATCATTGATGATGTAAGGAAAGGAGTATAGGATAACGTGTGGTCGCATTCACAATTTAGTTGGTACAAGTAGCTGACGCTGAGTTACTTAATTAAACAAAGTCTAGAAAACTTCTAGATAAAGACGAATTAAGTTAAGTTGCTGGTGGAAACTAAAACCCATGCTGTTAAGAGAGCATTTTTATCGAGTTCGTTGCAACATGCATCTTGCTGGGACTGAAAGACTCTGAAGCATTGAATCTATCGCTGCAAAGCAAAGTAGGAATATTTTGAAATATTTTTGCTATAGTTATTAATAACTAATTTTAGCTAAACTCTCAGAAATAGCAGATTTTGAATTACGCAGGTATGGCAAGAATAAATTTTGCTCTTCGTATCTGTTATATGAATGAACTAAATGTTGAGGACTTCTGTCCTCTGCTGGTTCACACTTCAGTGACATTTTTTAACAACTTTATTATACAATCAATATTACAACCTTTATCCTTTTCAATCTATAGCCAACACTAACTGCTACACCCAGTTTACATCAATTTTTATATACCTAATTAATTCCTTCAACATAATGTTCAATCTTATTTCGTATTAACTTTTGACATTGGACCATAGGTCCATAGATTGGACGACACCTAACATTCCACAGCACATGGCATTTACAGCACATAACATTGCACAGCACGTGACATTTACATCACAAAACATTACGCAACAGTTATATACATAATGATAAGATAGAATATCTAAATCACTTAGTTTATAACTTTTGGTTTCAACTTTACTAACCTAAAGTATTAATAACAGCCAGCATCTTTAGCTTTTCTTAAAGATACGTCCCTACCTGTGGCCTCTGTTGGCCTTCATTATCACTTGGTTTATAACTTTAGGTTTCAACTTTACTAACCTAAAGTATTATTAGCAACATCACTTAGCTTTTTTTTAAAGTTATGTCCATGCGTCCATGCGCGTGATCTAAGTAATATACACTCCAGTTACTCCTCTCATTATCGAGATCATCACAGGCGATTTCTATATATCGCCCCCGTACGGACTGCAGGCTACTTCGGTATTCGAGTGATGTTACTTTATTATTTGTCCATAGTTTGTACGCACTGAATTTAGGATAACATCAGCCCATTCCATTTATAAGAATTGAAGACAAGAATCTTCTCGAGCAATGTTCCTCGAGGTTCGTGTGTGAGTCTAAAGGTCGACACAGACCGGACGCGAATTGGCAACGCGGCGCGAATTTTCAACGTTTTTAATTTTTCAAAATCAAATAAATTTTAAACTATCATAATATTCTTGTAGATTACATAACAATAAAACATTTTGACTCCTCTGTCGTCCATAATTTTCAAATTTTACTTCCAGAATTTAATTTATATGCTTCTGAAAACTCAAAATTCGCGTCGCGTTGCCGCATCGCGTCCGGTCTGTGTCGGCCTTAAGGACAGATTTCCACTGTTGCGTTTTTTGTTAAAAATATTTCATTCAAACGTTAATTAATTGTAGAACAACTTAAAGGTTTTAAACCTTTACGCGTAACTTTTACCGTGAAAGCGGGGGTGTTTGTATATGTAGGACAACGAGACAGATGTTTTTCTGTCAATTTCACACCGAATTTCGGCCAATTCCTTACTATTTTCATATTTGCCCACGCTATATGTATATTCAAGCGAGGCTTCCTTTTATTATGTCATCAAATATTCATTTATCGTATTCAGACATCTAGAATCATTTGTATCGTAGTCGGAGTGAGTATACAATTGTAAGTTAAATATCTACTTTTAATACCTTAAGGGATTTAAATAAAAGATCTCAAACCTTAGCGATCTGTACACAATAATATTATATACCTACTGTGTACTTTCTACGTCTAGAAGTTCAACTGAAGTTCGCGATTTCCGACGCCAAGGGTCGAAGTTTAAGTCAGTATTATATCCTCTTAATTTCGTTTCTATTTACTTCTGACTCCTATAATAATATCCTACTCTTTCCGTTATATCCTGTTCTTTCATCCTGCTTAATCCAAATCTATCCAAAATTGCCTATTCTACACTCCTATTTCACTAAAATTCCCAATACTAAATCATTCTTTGTTTTATTTTAGAAAGATGGAAGGTTTTCAGCATACAAGGGGCAGTGAAACAGGCTTTACAAATGGCTACCACAGTCATTGCGACAACGCGGGCACCAATGGCATATCCCATTGGGAACATGTCTTAGTGACGGGCGGTGCAGGCTACCTAGGCAGCACGTTGGTCCCACTGTTGCTAGGTAGCGGGTATCACGTCACCGTGTACGACTCGTTCCGGTGGGGAGCCAGCTCGCTGCTGCATTTAGCCGACAATCCGCACCTCAGGATTGTTCGTGGGGATGTATTGGACCGGGCTCATCTCAAGAAGAACATACAAAAGTGTGACGCGGTCGTTCATCTCGCCGCTATTGTGGGATACCCGGCATGTGAGCGCTCTCCGGAGCTGGCAAAGCAGGTCAACGAGCAAGGCACAAGAAACGTCGTGGAGCTCATGGAGACAGATCAGAAGCTGATCTATGCATCTACTGGATCCTGTTATGGTGCTGTTGTCGATGGTCTCTGCACCGAAGACACGCCAATCAGTCCGCTCACCTTGTATGGAAGCACTAAAGCGAGTGGCGAGAGTGTGGCTTTACAGGCTGGAGCCGTTTGTTTACGTCTTGCAACCGTGTTTGGCGTTGCCCCACGACTACGCTTGGACCTGCTTGTAAACGATCTTACAAACAAAGCCCTGACGTTGAAGCATTTTGATGTTTACGAAGGGCATTTCCGTCGCACTTTTTTGCACGTTAAAGACGCTGCTCGAGCTTTTCTTTTCGCTTTGAAGAACTTTAAACGAATGAGAAACGATGTCTTTAATGTCGGTGACGAATGCATGAACATGTCGAAAATTGACGTCGCTCATGTCATTCAAACTCGCGTGAAAAACTGCAAGATTACGAAGTCATCGAACGGCCAGGATAAAGACAAGAGGAACTATGAGGTTTCCTATGAGAAGATAAGGCGTCTTGGTTATCAATCGACGATAAGTGTCGAGGAAGGTGTGGATGAACTACTGAAAGTTTTACCGTGTTTATCAGAGGATGAGATTTCCCGCGCTAGAAATGTCTCCAACTGAAACTGGCCTAAAAATGAAAAGTAGGATTTAGCATAATAGTACAATTTATTATTATTATGTATTAACATACTATAATGAATTGTTTATAAATTCAAGCTAATAAAAAGTATGCTATACATTAAATTTAGATTAATATTATTGCTAAACATTAAAAAACAATGTCAATGACCAAAATGTTAAACGTTCTCTCTGAATTTTATTTTACTGAACTCCATGTTCAAGGTTATTTGGGAATAAATGTTACTGTACATTTGTGACATGCATATGATATGATGGTTCCTGATAGTATTGTGTTTTAATATAATCATAATTTTATTGTTGTGCCTACTTTTTTATTGAATTAAAAACAATATGATCACACAAGCCTTTTTTGTGGGATTGTCGAAAAAATGAACACTTGTTTGAATAAATATAGTCTTAAAGCCATCCATTCATGAAAGCACGGCTTCTCAGAAAAGGACTTTATGAGAAAATGGTCCACTCATGACTCACTTAATATATAATATATAATATGTTCTTTTAGGAAAAAATTGTCTTTTCCATATTATGTGAAACGTAATATACATAATGACATAATGTGAAACGTAACATGAAGTATTGTGTAGGCCATCCAAGATGGCAGGTTGTGGACATGGTCGATGTGAACATGACCACACTCATGGTATCGGGGAAGAAAAAGGATTTGAGTATTCATTGTATAAAAAAATAGATTTCACCCACCTTGAAGTTCTGAACGAAGCTGAAGAAGGCTCTGGTAAATCTGTCTTTAAACCATGGGAAGAAAGACTCGATTCTAACAAGGTTTCAAATAGAATATATAAGATTATGAATATAGAATATTAAATTCAGCTCACAATAATTCACTATTCCAGGCAAACTTGACCGTATGATGTAGATTTGTGGCAGGTTTAGACGTGTAAAAATAATTTCCACAAGCAACAGAGGCTGCTTTTGCCTTTATGTCAGGATACTGAGTTAGGTTATTTTGATATATTAATTATGAGTTTCATTTATGCCTATAGTTTGTTGAAAGTGACGTGGATCAGGAGCTGCTATTTAATATACCGTATGTAGAACTCAACAATATAAGCTGTTATTTTGCTGAAGATCTGTGGCAATAAGACAAGGGGCAATAAAATTAAGTAATAATATATTTCCATGTAAATATAGAATCATATCACATAGATGTATTAACGGTTAACCCTGCTTTAGGTTCACTGGTAATGTGAAATTAAAGGGGGTTATTCTAGTCGGTGGGGAAGGTGATTTTCATCCTAGAGTTATGAAACTGTAAGTGTTCCATGGTACATCAGTTTTGTATTTACATAGCCTAGCAATATTAAATATTCAGTGTTGATTGGGGCTAGGCGTTAGTTAGAACTGAGACAAAGTCGATTGACATGTTTTCAGTTTCAAAAACAAACCACATATGACATTTGATGAGACAGAAATTGAGCCGGATCAAGTGTTTGAACTAGTAGAAGACTTGAATGGCACAGTAGAGTACAATACAAAGTGAGTACCCGTACTTAAATATATTGAAGTTGCATGTGGATCTTTCACATGAGACAATTGTGCAAAATGCAAATTTGATTTGGGTTGACATGTACGTGACTGACATGAGATTGTATTTTTTGTCATAGAGTGCCACGATTTTCCAGTGTGCAATGTTTATCAATATATTTTCCAAGTAATTTTGGAGCAGAGACAACCAAAGTTACATACATTGGGCTTAGAGGAGAATTTCAAGAGGTATTACTATTGTCTCTCCTAGTTTTGTGTGAACATTTTCAGCATTTTCCATGCTAATGCAAATTTATCAATGCCACAGCTAACAACAGTTTCCAATTCATTGAGCACAAGTGTGTGACCATTGTGTACGTGTACCCCACAGGACAAATAAATTAGGGTCACAGCTATATTTTCGGTCAATTTCTCGGAACAATCACCAACCCTATATTTCTTGGATTTCCAAGGCTCGACGGCACGAGGTGACCATCTGTAATTACGAAGCCAGAGCAAATCCTGCAGATCATAAGACAAACTTTTTAGACACGGTCAACCATGCAGTATCATGATATGTGCTGTGCATTGGTGAACATTGTTCACTGACAGTACGAAGGTGTTATTGAGAGATGCGTTGTATCTTTGATTTCACGAAATCCCTGTGTTGTATCAAGATTTATAAATGAAGAGATCTTGTAGTAGTTGCCTGCAGTCAATCTCTTACCCGGCTGAAGGCTCGTTTAATTTTGGGAAAATTTTTTAACACCACTCGTAATATTAATCCCAGATCGAACTCGCCATTGTACGATATCTTACCGCTTGAAATGAAAGTGTACATTAAATATAAAAATCACGTAATGATCATGATTGTGAAATGTTGTATAACAATTTTTGTTTTCCTGTTGCGATTTATTTTGACTGTGTGCAGATGGCGTGCAAATGACATAAATTTATTGCTGGCTTTTTCCATTGTAATTTATGAATGCATATTTGGAAATGCATTCATTAAACGGAACATTTCATGATTAATCTTGTCCGAGATAATCGTGAAATTGGCACTTTTCAAACATTGCGAATCCCGTCGTATGATCCTCGTACATATTAAAAATTCAAATTTCTCTTCATCGTTGATTTCTTGGGTCACGTAGATAGGAAATTGCGTATATCGAGTTACACCAAAGTAAGAATTTCGTAGCCGACAAAAAAAATGATTTTCCTGGTCAGTCCAACAAATATTTATCATGTTAGCGTGCCAACTGTGTCGATGCCTTCTTAAACGAAGTACCACCTTATAAACAGGTATATATATGCCATATGATAGATTGCCTGTGGGGATATTTATGTATTTTTATCACAACGGAAATTCGAATGAAAATATAAGTAGTATCTGTTTGTAAATTCACAGCAGCGTGGTAACATAGTTGGTGGTATATTTTATCCTTTTCTTACATCATTATAATGATGGGTTATGTCTATAGAGTATATTAGTGACAAATAATGTCAAATCCGGTTCTTTCATGAAAACAATCGATCATACATACGTCCGTTCTACATGGCCAACGACAAGGAAGTATTATTTTCCATAGTCATAACAGACAGAATATTCTATATCAGTCAATGAAATCCGAGAAAGATTGAGATGAATTACAGCATACTCGAAGTTCCTAGGTTTTAATTCAAGGTCCTGCTACTTGGATAATTTAGTCTGAAGTCGCAAATAACTGCTATAGCCTATATATACAATTGCTACCGGCGTATGAATTACTTGCAAGGTTGATCGCAATACCATAAAGCTTGGTCTTTTTAACTTTCACTTAAGCATTAATGCGTGCAAATTGGCACGCAAAATTCAACACTTTTGAACTTTACTTATCGAATGACTGCAGAATAAAATTACATGTATATTTTTTCCATCCAACGAAGAACCGTTGCTTGGCAGAAGAATTTGGTATAAATGGCTGGCTTTCTCTTTCTCACTATTTTTGGTGTCAGCTTTCTGTGGTTGCCTGGCGAAGGTATGAGTTTTCTGGTGTTGTCCAAAACTGGCATGGGTCATGATTTTGTTGCTGCAAATATTGACCTTGTTTGCCACCGAAATCAACGACTCGAGTCTCAATGTTTAAAACAGATATAGCCTCGTCTGCAAGCAAAATCATAAATATATTCTGCTTTTTAGGGCAACTACAAGCCCCTTCAGCTGGTAGCACTTTGGTATTTACAAATGGATCAACTGCAAAGATTACCTGGCCGTATAAAGCTGATATATCTAAATTGAATTTTCGGAGTTGGTCCTTCATCAGCAGTAAAACGAAAAAGTTGGAAACGCTGGCAACTATAGTGGGGAATGGTACGAGCGTTACGAAATCTGCGAGTAGCTTGCACGATTTTGAGATTGAAACGCCCACCACCTTGATCCTGAAGAATATCGATGTCACTTACGACGGAACATACCAGTTTGTCCTAACACCCAGTCGCGATGCTGTATCTAACGTTGTCGTTTATATCGCAGGCAAGTTTCCCTATAATTTGTAAAACAAGATTCGCACGCCGGAATTCATTTCATCTCACTTTTGGGCAATAAAAGGTTTTTATGGACGGAGGAGCATGTTAGGCTCGTGTCAGACACACGTAGAAGCATGCAGGGCCGTCCTCAGGATATTTTACAGGGGGGGAGTGTAAGGCCATCTAAACCGACTGATCGACGGGCTTGTACCGACTGTACTCCGGATGAAACTTTGTCAAGTTTATATTGGATCGGTCTATACTCCATAGTGTCAAAAATATTTTTGTCTGCCGACTAAAATAGCAATTTTACCGACTGAGCCTCAGAATAAACTTTTTGGGGGTGTGTGACACTCCCTTAAACCCCCCCCCCCCCGTGGCTCCGGGCCTAGAAGCATGCATGTTAGGCTCACAGAATACCACTGTGAGTGACAGTTTCGGTTTCCAATACCAAATATGCCTGTTCTTTCCAGTACACGTACATTAACTACATTCATATATAATTTATATAACATTCATATTCTATCGCAGAATTGCATTGAATTTTGCTTTCGTTCTTAGACTTTTCGTCTATTTTAACCCACTTGAGCTAACGATCTCACTGCATTTCAGAAAAACCAACCGTGAATTTAAACTGTTCCAGTTCAATCATCGTAAATGCAGGAGACAATGTCAGATGTGTCTGCAGCGGAGAAAATGGAAACCCATCACCAAATGTTGCTTGGTATAAAGACGATATACGAATTGGCGACTTCCAACTCAAACAAAATTTGCTCACCATTATTAATGTCCGTGAAAAAGACAGTGGGACTTATAAATGCGTCGCCCAAAGTCACGTCAATGTAACAGATGAAAAATCAATCAAAGTTGTGTTAAAAGGTAATTATAATAAGATTTAGATTTTGAGATTGAGAAAAAAATGGAGAAAAAACTCCAGTTTACATAATTCAGTTGCGGTTCTGTTGTTATATTCATTCTTAAGATCTGTTCACACGATCCAATTCAGTTGTATCCATTTTACTTCTGATGGATGTTTTATAGTCTGTTGCCTTGCAATGTATATCAGCAGCAAATCCACTGATCACAGCCAATGCAAGCCAATGCACTACAGCTTTATCATTTATCAATAGCCGACTATATTCCATACGTCAGAAGTGAATTGGATCCAACAAAATTGGTTCGTGTGAACAGACCTTTGTTTCAATTTTCAGGTCACAACAATTCACAGCAAAAGTCGTATAATGACAGTCGGACTATTTGGTATATTCTGGTTGTTTCACTTGTATTTCTCGGTGTCGTTATTGGGTATATCTCTTTGTTGATAATGTTCTGTAAACTTCGACGACAGTTCAAAGCTGTAGACAGCGGGAGCGAACTGAATATTCATAGAAAACGTAACGGCACAGATGTCTTACGATCGGGCGTTGTTAATAGTTTACGAAATGTCGGTGGAAGTTTCGATGCTTACGCAAGGATGACTTGATCTAAACAGCGATAGCTTCAAACCCTGTTGGTGAAAGGCAAGAAGCGCGCCCCCCCAGCCTATCCCTAGTTTCAGCGTCACTGGGCCGGAAGAGTAAAGTTCCAGTGTTCTTGGAACTTTGTATATACTTCACTAAAAACTAGGAGAACGAGGGCTGTATTTGTGTATATTAGTGTGAATGATGTCAAGATGGATTTCTTGGAAGAGTGCACATGCTTACACCTGCCCTCAAAGAATTCTGAAGAAAATTAAAATAGTTATCAATTTGAATGACCGCATAATTAAACATGCCGTAATTCTAAGAATCATCATATATTTCTTCCCTTTATATAAAAACTGCCAAATAATTGACCACGATTTAATTAAAGACATGTTGATTCTAACCTCTTCTGACCTCTGATTCTCACCACTAACCACATCGCTGTAGACGTAGTTTATTTGGCATATCTGCATATCAAATTATCACTAGTAGAATCAAAGATTAGGCAAGTGGGTTCGATTTTTATCCCCAAATGATTTTTGTACTATGAATTTTGTATGGTTTTTTCTTGCTAATATTCTTGCGAAATATATATAACTCTAGTCTAGTGCATAATTATGGCATTGGCGGTGACAATGAATATAGGAATAAACGAGACAACTGCAAGGCTAGGTTCAAGTGTCTTTAAGGCGAATAACAAAACATTGAAAAAAAATTACGATTGCAGAAAGACTGCAGAACAAAATGTGAACAACTTGTGCTAGAGTTAAAGTTCATAAATAGCAAAACTCAAGTGGTCGCATCCTGCATGCATAAGAATTTGAGAGTGCATGTACATTCCAAAATCGAGTACGTCACAGACGAAATCGAGGTGATATCAATTGGGATTTTAGCCTGTTTTCTTCTCCTGTCGCTTATGCATTTTCCTAAACTAAATGCAAAACCACGCGGGAAACCGCGCGAGTCAGAATGATATATTATATATATTCGAATCAAAACAGAAAGTGAAAGAAGCTTAGATCATATAAACGAGAATTGATAAATATTGGTCATTGTTACGTTTGGTGGACCTCGTGGGAGTATTAATAAACTACTTCGAAGTACCAGGTATATACTTCAATATACAGCTATTGGTTTTGTATTGCACTTAATTGTCTGTGATTGAAGCGTATTTGAATTTGCATCAGCATATTATGACTATTTCTTTCATTTCCTTGAATGAAAGAAATAGTAGAATAATAGATTTCCTTCCTATCTATACTTTCACCGAATGGCCATTGTGAAGAGTATTTCATAACGAGCTCAGACTAAATAATTTAGACACGGCTAAGCGAGGACTTTTGTCTTTTGATCTAGCAAAGTGGTTTATGTGTATATGATCTAAGTCAACTTGTTATGCGAAGTGTTTGCAAACTTTGCATTTTAATTTCTGTCAATATGTGTTATAATGCCATTAGACATATGCTCAACCATAGAATTCTAGTACCCTTCAATTCTAACGCATATATTGCCACAGATTTATTTGCTAAACCGACGAAAAACGGTCGAATTGTGTGCGATTTTGCTGCGACTCAGCCGACTCAGACTGTGGTGAACAAAATGGAAATTGAACAGGATTATTGAATTCTTGGTGTCGTGTTTGAGAAGTACTGAATTTCCCCAGCTTCTATATGCTGTAGTTATGAATTAACACATATAAAACACGAAAGTTTGTACTGTTATTGCGAAAAGTAGAAATTTTCCAGGAATACTGTGTCTGTGTTATTTGTTGCGATCCACCTTTTGTTTGACCCAGAGACGCAGGCTGATACAATATGAGAAGGCATAATTGAGTTCAAGTGAGTTTGAGCAGTATGTCACCGTGAAAATGTCATGTGTGGTGTTTTTGAAAAGGATATGAAATATGGCATAAAGCGATTACAAATTGGGAGTGTCAAAATTGTATGGAGACGATGGACGATCATGCAAGAAGAAGTGCTCCGGCCAAGATTCTTAATAATTAATATTTTATTATATGTATTATACCGGATAAACATATTGTATTTTCACTTCTTTTTTAGTTTGAACTGTTCACGTAATGGCAAACTTCATCTTCGGAATTACCGCCTTAATTGTTCTAAATGTTCTAATAGCTTCGTGCAAAGGTATATTCTCTCGAGATATGAATCATGAATGTGGTAAATGTTTTTGAAGGCAAAGCAATTCTCTTAACACTGATGTTGCCTAATTTGGCTTACAACGCTTGACGTGATTTTAATAATTAATAACCTATACTATAGCGGCCTTCGCTCAAATCAAAACTGACGTTATATGCAACATTTATATTATCCTTTCTCAGTCTTCTTTTAAGAGTTATGAGTTGGGAAGGGCGGACCTTCACTGGCGGGCGAAAAGCTCTCACTGCCACTGGGGGGGTTAAGAAAGAGCTAGCCGCGGTTTTGCTCCCCTGAATTTAGCTTTCGCCAAAAACGCCAAAGATTAAAGGGTAATGTTTTTGAAATAACGCGTCCTAACTATCTTTTTAGACTTTTGTTTTGCGTTCTGTTTAGGCAAATTAAGTCCACCACTCGACGGCGACAACTTGGTTTTCGTAAATGGATCCACAGCAAAAATACAGTGGTCAGTCAGCGATGGCTTATCAGAAGAGCAGTTTCGTTATTGGGCCTTTTCAAGCGGCGACGGGTCGGAAAATGCTGTAGAACTAGCGAGAATAGTTGATGATGGCGTTGTCGTGAATCAAAACAGCCCGCTTGACTTTGAAATAGAAAAGCCAGCGACGTTAGTGTTAAAAAACGTCAGTCAAAATTATAATGGAGAGTTCAGATTTATACTTGTTACATCTGAAGACTGTGGTCAGTCGGACGTGCTGGTTCGTATTGCAGGTAAACTGACACGCAGGCTTTCACCTAACAACATAATATAAAACAGAAATCTAACAAACTATATCGTTCAGTTCAGAGGTGTGTGCCATGTTAAAGTTTTACAATCATGCACATATTAATTAGTAGAATTTATACTATTAAGTAGTCTGAAAAATATCTGCATTTCTGCTCTAATTCTAAATGTGTGTTAATTAAAAATGAAAAAAAAAAGATTTTTAAATTTTTTTGGGACAATCAGTCATTTTATTATGTTCTAGTTTTACCAACAGTGACTGTCAGCTGTTCCAGCCAGGTCATTGCAAAAGAAGGTGATAATATCACGTGTGTTTGTACGGAACAAGGCAGCAATCCTCCAGCCACTCTGACTTGGTATAAAGATGGCAAACAGATTACTGACCAACAAAAGGAAAGACAAACATTGAGTCTCAGTAATATTGAAAGAGACGACAATGGAACGTACAGATGTGAAGCCAAACACCTCGTCAGTGATGAAGAAGAATCCATAGAAATAATAGTTCAGTGTAAGCATAAACAACTTCAATATGTTTAACTACCTGAAATTCTCTCTGCAAAGTATAGTCATATAACTATAGTAGAACTTTTTTGCCACCCACAATGCAGATAAACCTACCAATACTACCATTACGATTGAACCAGCAACAGTTTCAGTTGGTGGAACGGTTACCATCACATGCGAATCCTATGCTCACCCTGAACCAGTATTTACCATAGAGAAAAATGGTACCAATGTTGTCTTTACAAGCAAGGAACATACCATTCGTGATGTGAACAAACGCGACGCAGCAACATACAGATGCGTAGCAGAGAATAAACATGGAATGGACTCAAAATCTGCTTCTTTGGCTCTTGCAGGTAAAACACTGAAACATGGGATTCATTTGATCATCTTTGTTCTAATAACAACTGGATATAGCGACCATACACCCATTTACATGCACCAATCATTGCTAACCATTGTGTTATTAGCTAGTAATGGACTTCGATTCCATTGTAAATATCATATTATGTAGAATAAAAGATATATCAGTAAATATTATTATCCATTACGCGACTACAAGTTATATTGCACAAGAGACTAATACCAGAAATTTGGTTTCAGATAGACAAATTCAACCGGCCGCCGAAGACAAAGTTCGCATGGTTTATATTATTATACCGTCAGTGATAGGTTTCTTGTTTGTTGCAATCTGTTGTATCATTTATTATCTTCGTCGATCTGGGAGATGTATTTGGGGGAGGAAAAAGGACAAAGATGATCGTCAAAGAGGACAGCCCGGTAAATCAACGAAGTATATTCACAAATTTTAGCCCCACAAGAATTAACATATAAATTAGTTGAAGCCATTCAGAGTAGAAGTAAGTCTGCATAATCTGAAAGTACATCATTTTAGATCTGCAATTTCGAGTCAGTCGATTCATCTCCAGCTAAGGAAACTACCAGCTGATGAATGTTTCGAGACCTAAAAAAGTTTAAGTTCACTAGGTCATTGACACATTGTTGATAGAACATTGGACTAAGTCAGCCAAAAGGCTCGGGTTCGAATCCGACTATGGGAACACAGGGTAGTACCATCACAATATTAATTCACGTAAGTCATACACACGCAGTCATGATTTCAAAACATATAGCCAAGTTATGTGGGATCTTTCATATTTTTGATATAAAGCCTAAAAGAACTTAGAGGTTTGTTGAGAGCATGCTGCAAATGATAGAAATATTTCATGGAGAAATATTGCTACGTAAGACCAACTGAATATTTAACCATTCGATTTGATCTTACATGCAGGCGTGGGTGAATACGAAGTCCCACAAGCTCCTTTAAACGAAGATTACGAACTCGTGGAGCGGCGAAACGAACCGGAACCGCGAAACGAACGAGAACCGCGAAACGAACGAGAACCGCGAAACGAACCAGAACCTGGACCAGAAATACCTGCTGCACCCGACCCCGCCTACGCGTCTTTGAGCCGAAGAAGAGACCCTGATAACCCTTATGAATCACTCTTAGCCAGGAACGAGGGCCGGTCTTGATTGTTCATAACCGATGATCTCTACATGCAAGATGGACTGATCAACAAAATGATGATTATGTGGATGGTTATGCTGATTATATAAATAATAAATAAATACTGGTATTAACTATTGTGCCTTGTAAAGATTTTATCGTTCTTATATTATCGTTCTCTCCATGACTTCTTTCTATCATTGAGGATCCTTCAGCACTGTTTTATTATTGTCAACCCTCACGGCTTACCATCCGAGAAAGGATGTAGCTAGTGACCGATGCGCTTCCTAACAGATTTTGTTTCGACCCTGCGTTGCAGACTTGTTGATTATTAAAAAATCATATTTCTCACACTTCAATAACGAGAGTCACACCATATCTATGAACGACACATTGATCCCCCATTTAAAAACATGGCGGTCGATGGTAACACCACTGTCGCGTCGGAGTGTTGGGTTGATTTGCATACTAATTACATTCAATACAAAATTTTTTAATTGAAAGCGAAAGAAGCTTACGTATCATAAACGAAAGGATAACAAGGATAAAGGCGAAAACTGATAAATATTGTCCGTTTGTTGGATCACACAGCCACACAGGAGCATACTACTTCAGGTACTGTTACTATCGTATATCGCATAGCTATCGAATACAGACTATACTTGTTAGTTGTTATGATGATAGTATTTTGCTATCGACTATATCCATGTAATCGAGCCTATGGCTATGTTGATAACACCGACTTGACATATCAGTGTTTCAGCATATTTCATGCCCTGTTTTAACTGGCAATTCACTGGCTATTGTAACTAACGAATGTTCTAACACAAGTTCAGACTAAAGATCATAATTAGACAGTTGGCAAATCTTGCTTTATATTTTATCAATGGGGTCAGTTTATTATATAGACTACGGTCGTCATGCAAACGAGACTTGTTTAATAGCGCGCTAGCACGTTCGCGGTGTGACTCAGTCTATGATGACATTATACGCTCGTGCATACATCTCAATAAAATTTATGCCACATATTTGCCCAACCGGGCATATACAGACAGATAAAGGTACTGACACTGCTTCTCAAATATTATAAACAGTAGCCTTCAGACGCCATTTTTAATGCTTGACAAAGATATCGATCCCGTGATTAAAATAATTAAATAAACCGAAATTAAACTGCAACGGCATCTCTAATTGAGAAATATTATTTTTCAAGCCGTTGTATACAGGCCAATATATGCCGTGCCTGTAGTAATGGTTCCAAGACAAGGCGTAGTGGTACTAATATATTTGCATTTGATGATCGTCTGCGATTCGAATATAGCCTATATTTATAGGTGAGACGCTTGTTAACTTTCACTGCATTGATAATGCCAAGGATATCTTGCCTTGGCTTAAATTACTTATGTAATTCTTAACAAAGACGCTCTACATATTTGCGTAGATAAGAAAGCGTGTTATAATAAGCAAATGAAAATACCGCCAGCGTCTTCGAAACATCACGATTGATACGCGGTGTATTTAATATGTTCATGCAGAGATATTGTTTTAGGTATCATAATAGAATACTTGATATCAATGCCAATGCAAAATTGATTGTTTAAATTGCTCAAGTAATTGTTTGGCATGCTAAAAATGCACGATAAAGTTTGTCTTTGTGTGAAATGCCGAAAATCCTCTTCAAGTGAAAGCGTGGGAACTGAAAGTAATCTCAATGCAGACGAGAACTCAGCTAGAATTTCAGTTGAAATTACCGTAAAACAGGATGTGAAATATGATCTGATCTATATCGCAAGTACAAATTAGGCGTGTCACTGAGAATTGTCGAAGAAAGATTTCGAAAATGTTTGGAGTAGTGATTTCAACGTTTTATTACATTATTATTATAATTATATCATTGCATTTTCATCTTCATCTTCAGATCAAAGGCTTACAAAATGGCAAACTTCATCTTTGGTATAACTGGACTATTCGTTCTTAATTTTCTATCAGCTTCAAGCGAAGGTATAAAACGTTACATATCATATATTTTTTGTTATTATCATATATTTATGGTTATTTACTTAAACCATTCACATTTTGTAAAAAGTTGATCCAAGACGCTGCCACACGGCTCCTCGGTTATTTGGAAATGTATCCCCACAGTCTGGGGATAACCCCCCCCGGTAAGAATGTATCACCAAAGCCTTAGCTGCGTTTTCGTTTTCTAAGGTCCCATAAATTCTGTGGGGGGAAATTGCTATTTTGTTCAAACAACTTCTACGATACAACTTGTTTAGCTTGTTGCTATAGTGCAGCTAGAATGTCGAACATATTTACTTAACCATGCCACGGTCTTTTCGTTTCGCTCAAATCCGGTGTGGAATATGCAAGCTTCATGTATCCTTTTCAGTTTTTGATTAGCGAAAAGTGCAAGAGATTTTTAAAATGTTTCCACATTCTTACTTATCTTTCATCTGCTTTCAATAGGAGCACAAATACGTCTACCACGTGATGGCAACAGGCTGATTTTCGTAAACGGATCAACGGCCGAACTGGAGTGGTCGTTCGACGACAATGTGACGAACGTGCGTTTTCGGTCTTGGTCGTTTACTAGCGGTAACGGCTCGATGAAGGCCGTAGAACTAGCGACAATAATTGATGACGGTACCGTCCAGAACAGAAGCAACGCGTTCGACTTCAAAATAGAAAAGCCAGCGACTTTAGTTTTGAATAACGTTAGTCAGATTCAAAATGGAACGTACAAATTTATACTCGTAACATCTGATGGATGCGGTCAGTCTGATATTGTAGTTCTTATTGCAGGTAAACAGGTAGTTTTTAGTTTTCTAGAATCTAGTCATGTGTGAATTACCCTTATTCATTGATGTGTTCCATGCGGGGTACTGAAGCATTCCAATTCTAACAATAGACTGTTTTAATTTTCTCTTGGACAACCAGTTGCACGATTTTGTTACGTTTCAGTGAAGCCAACGGTGACTGTCAGCTGTTCCAGCCAGGTCATTGTAAATGAAGGTGATAATTTCACGTGTGTTTGTACGGAACAAGGTAGCAATCCTCCAGCCACTGTGATTTGGTATAAGAACAACAAAAATATTAGTGAGCAAGGAAAGGAGAGACAAGCTTTGAGTTTTCATAATGTCATGAGAAAGGACGCTGGAACGTACGAATGTGTAGCCAAAAGTCACTTAACTGACAGAAAATCAATCGAAATAATAGTTCATTGTAAGCATAACTTCAAGTTTAATTCAATTTAGCTCAATATCTTCAATCTAAAGACTGCATTCTTGAGCTTTTTGTATTTTCTCATTCAGACAAGCCTATCATCACAGCGATAACCATTGCACCAAAGACAGCTAAAGTTGGTGAATTGGTAAACATCACGTGCGAATTTGATGGTCTTCCTGAACCAAATATAAAAATAAAAAAAAGTGGTAGCGATGTTGTCTTCACAAACAAGATGCATACTATTAAAGATGTGAAAAAGGATGATGCTGGAATATACGTTTGTGTTGCAACGAATTCTATTGGAAGTGATTCAAAATCTGCTACTTTGATGGTAACAGGTAAAATATTTTGGTGCATGTAGGAGTTCTCTTCCATTCATCACTTTTATATTTTACGGAGAAGCAACTCGTTATAGTAAAGTATTTTTTGTTTCCCTATGTTAGTTCTGCTATTTTTTTCCAGCGCCAACCACAACCCCAACTACAGCATCAGCATATCGTCCAAGAACAGAATGGAACATCGCTTTGCTGTCATTGGTGGCAGTGGGATTATTCTCGTACTCTTAATTGTATCTTCTATAACTGTAATATACCGCAGTGTACCGTAATATATCTCAGTGTACCCTGTTCGTTATATATGGCGGTGTGTCTATAATAATTTGTTTTGAAAAAGAGATATAGGTAATAGGTATAAAATATATAATATACATGAAACCTTGAAAGTTCTCTATATAGCCTATAAGAAATATATCAGTTAATAAACTTAGAAATATAAAACGAAGCACTCAGTGGTCAAGCATCATCACTCATTCCCTTGGAATACTACATGCGTGCTGTTTTGAACAGCGCCTTCGTACTTTTTCACGCGAAGAAAACTAGAAAGAAAAATACATGAACTTCTGGTAACCAGCGTTGCAACAGCGATTAGCTCACGATTCCGATATTTTCATCTCCGGCTGTGTTGATTTATTTTCTACAATATAACCATGCTTTGGTTATGATGTCAAATATTTTGATACGGATAACCACGCTGTTTTAATGGTCAAATGCTTGTCCTATGTAAAGTTTTCAGCATATTTGGCGCTCATACAAACATTAAACAATATAACCATGCTTTGGTTATGATGTCAAATATTTTGACATGGATAACCACGCTGTTTTAATGGTCAAATGCTTCTCCTATGTAAAGTTTCCAGCATGTTCGGCGTTCATATACAGACATTAAACAATATAACCATGCTTTGGTTATGATGTCAAATATTTTGACATGGATAACCACGCTGTTTTAATGGTCAAATGCTTGTCCAATGTAAAGTTTCCAGCATGTTTGGCGTTCATATACAAACATTAAACAATATAACCATGCTTTGGTTATGATGTCAAATATTTTGACATCTGATAACCACGCTGTTTTAATGGTCTAATGCTTGTCCAATGTAAAGCCGGTTTCCAGCATGTTTGGACTCACTTTGGCGCTTGTATTGCTTGTAAATTTTAGCTTGTAAATTTGAGCTAACTAAAAAATATTCAAAATTAAAGACTAATTACGGAAAAATTATTGGTGGGGCTAAAGCCCAGTATGATGCGAACAAACTAACAATCATATTTCTCACACTTCAATAACGACATTCACACCATATCTTTGAATGACACATTGACGGCCATTTAAAAATATGGCGGTCGACCACACCGCAATCGAGTTGTTTGCATGGACTGCGTACTAACTACATTTAATACAAATGATTTTAATATTGAAAGTGAAAGAAGATTTAATACCTATCATATAGGGATAAACGAAAACTGATAAATATTATCCGTTTGTTGGATCACACAGGAGCATACTACTTCAGGTATTGTTATTCTCGAATATCGCATATCTATCGAATACAGACTATACTTGTTAGTTGTTTATATGATGATTAGTATTATGCTATCGACTATATCCATGTCATCGAGCCTATGTTTATAATGACATATCAGTGTATCAGCATATTTCATGCCCTGTTTTAACTGGCAATTCACTGGCTATTGTAACTAACGAATATTCTAACACAAGTTCAGACTAAAGATCATAATTGGACAGTTGGCAAATCTTACTTTATATTTTCTCAATGGGGCCAGTTTATTATAGACTACGGTCGTCATGCAAACGAGACTCTGCTCGTCATGCAAACGTGATTTTCAGTCTATCAGATGACATTATACGCTCGCTATTAAAATATATCTCAATAACATTTATGCCATATATTTGCCCAACCGGGCATATACCGACAGATAAAGGTACTGACACTGCTTCTCAAATATTATAAAGAGTAGCCTTCAGACGCCATTTTTAATGCTTGACAAAGATATCGATCCCGTGATTAAATAAACCGAAATTAAACTGCAACGATGGCAATGCAATATTGCGACGAGAACTCAGAACTCAGCTAGAATTTCAGTGGGAATTATCGTAAAGCAGGCAGTGAAATATGATCTGATCTATATCGCAAGTACAAATTAGGCGTGTCAGAATTGTCGAAGAAAGATTTCGAAAATGTTTGGAGTAGTGATAAAAACGTTTTATTACATTAATCATTATTATTATAATTATATATCATTGCATTTTCATCTTCATCTTCAGATCAAAGGCTTACAAAATGGCAAACTTCATCTTTGGTATAACTGGGTTATTCGTTCTTAATTTTCTATCAGCCTCAAGCGAAGGTATAAAACGTTAGATATCATATATATTTATGGTTATTTACTTAAACCATTCACATTTCGTAAAAAGTTGATCGAATACGCTGCCACACGGCTCCTCAATTATTTGGAAATGTATCCCTTAACCCCCCAGCCAGTATAGTACGAATGTATCCCCAGAATCCCCCAGTATTGTACGAATGTATCCCACAACCCCCAGTATTATACGAATGTATCCCCACAACCCCCCAGTATAGTACAAAACCTACAAAACCTGCTTTCAATAGGAGCACAAATACGTCTACCACCTGTTGGCAACAGGCTGATTTTCGTAAAGAGATCAACGGCCAAACTGGAGTGGTCGTTCAACGACAATGTGACGAACGTGCGTTTTCGGTCTTGGTCGTTTACTAGCGGTGAGGGCTCGAAGAAGGCCGTACAACTAGCGAGAATAATTGATGACGGTACCGTCGAGAACAGAAGCAACGCGCTCGACTTCAAAATAGAAAAGCCAGCGACTTTAGTTTTGAATAACGTCAGTCAGATTCAAAATGGAACGTACAAATTTACACTCGTAACATCTGATGGATGCGGTCAGTCTGATGTTGTAGTTCTTATTGCAGGTAAACAGGTGGTTTTTAGTTTTCTAGAATCTAGTTATGTGTGAATTACCCTTATCCATTGATGTGTTCCATGCGGGTACTGAAGCATTCCAATTCTAACAATAGACTGTTTTAATTTTCTCTTGGACAACCAGTTGCACGATTTTGTTATACGTTTTAGTGAAGCCAGCAGTGACTGTCAGCTGTTCCAGCCCGTTCATTGTAAAAGAAGGTGATCATTTCACGTGTGTTTGTACGGAACAAGGCAGCAATCCTCCAGCCACTGTGACTTGGTATAAGAACAACAGAAGTATTAGTGAGCAAGGAAAGGAAAGACAAGCTTTGAGCTTTCGTAATGTTATGAGAAAGGACACCGGAACGTACGAATGTGTGGCCAAAAGTCACTTCATTGACAGAAAATCAATCGAAATAATAGTTCATTGTAAGCATAAATTCAAGTTTAATTTAACTTAGCTCAATATCCTCAATCTAAAGACTGCATTCTCGGACTTTTTGTATTTTCTCATTCAGACAAGCCTTTCATCACAGCGATAACTATCGCACCAAAGACAGTTGGGATTGGTGGAACGGTAAACATCACGTGCGAATTCGATGGTCTTCCTGAACCAAATATAAAAATAGAAAAAAGTGGAAGCGATACTGTCTTCAGAAGCAAGATGCATACTATTGAAGATGTGAAAAAGGATGATGCTGGAACATACGTTTGTGTTGCAAATAATTCGATTGGAAGTGATTCAAAATCTGCTACTTTGATTGTAACAGGTAAAATACTTTGGAAGTGCATGTACGAGTTCTCTTCAATTCATAACTTTTGTATTTTACGGAAAAGCAACTCAGTCTGAAGTTGTAGTTCTTATTGCAGGTAAACAGGTGGTTTTTAGATTTCTAGAATCTAGGCATGTGCGAATTACCCTTATCCATCGATGTGTTCCTTGCGGGGTACTGAAGCATTCCAATTATAACAATAGACTATTTTAATTTCTCTTCCACCAGTTGCACGATTTTTTTACGTTTCAGTGAAGCCAACGGTGACTGTCAGCTGTTCCAGCCCGGTCATTGCGAAAGAAGGTGATAATTTCACGTGTGTTTGTACGGAACAAGGCAGCAATCCTCCAGCTACTGTGGCTTGGTATAAAGATGGCAAACAGATAAGTGACCAACGGGAGGAAAGACAAACATTGAGTATCAGTAATATTGAAAAAAAGGACAGTGGAAGGTACAAATGTGAAGCCAAAAACCTCGTCAGTGATGAAGAAGAATCCATAGAAATAATAGTTCATTGTAAGCATAACTTCAAGTTTAATTTAACTTAGCTCAATATCCTCAATCTAAAGACTGCATTCTCGGACTTTTTGTATTTTCGCATTCAGACAAGCCTATCATCACAGCGATAACCATCGCACCAAACACAGCTAAAGTTGGTGAAACGGTAAAAATCACGTGCGAATTTGATGGTCTTCCTAAACCAGGAATAAAAATAGAAAAACGTGGTAGCAATAGCAGCATCGCAGACAGCAAGATGCACACTATTCAAGATGTGAAAAAGGATGATGCTGGAACATACGTTTGTGTTGCAAAGAATTCTATTGGAAGTGATTCAAAATCTGATATTTTGAGTGTAACAGGTAAAATACTTTGGAAGTGCATGTACGAGTTCTCTTCCATTCATCACTTTTATCAGTATTCTACGGAAAAGCAACTCGTTATAGTAAAGTATTTTTTGTTTCCCTACTGTTAGTTCTGCTAACCACACAACTTTTTTTCATGCAGAGCCAACCACTGGGCCCACAGGCACTAATCATACATCTAAAAAATCATCAGCATGTGCTCTAAAAACGGGATGGAAAATCGCTTTGTTGTCATTGGTAACAGCGGGATTATTCCAGTACTCTTAATTGTATTTTCTAAAATCTAAAAGTATAAACATGCAGTGTACCATGTTCGAGTATATATGGTGATGTGTAGTCATGTAGTATGTATAGGTGTAAAATATATAATATCTATACATGAAACCAAGCATGGCTTATAAGAAAATATTAGTTAGTAAATTTAAAAATATATAGCGAAGCATTCAGTCATTATCCGTATCACTGACCTATTCTAGTCTAATCTGTGATTACTGCTAGTACTATAGAAGTTGTAATTTTCTGCGTGGCAAGGTGGTCCTAAAGTCTTGATATCTTACTTCCACCAACTTTGCAATACTAACCCACTGTCCTTATTATGGGTTGATGAAATTTCGATTTTGATTGACGATGAGTTACTACAGCCTCGTATGAAGAATATATATCAACAAAGCCGGACATGAAAATATCGGAATCATGAGCCAATCGCTGTTGCAACTCTGGTTACCAGAAGTTCATGTATTTCTCTTTCTAGTTTTCTCCACGTGAAATAAGTACGAAAATAATCACAGTTCAAAACAGCATGCGTGACGTATTCCAAGGGAATATTGACCATTCTTTATATTAATATAGAACACTGACCTATATTAGAAAATTTGCTTCTAGATAGATCACTGACCTGCATAGTGATGTGCGTTCAGAATGTGTTGATTTCGGTTAACGATCATTAACAAAAATGTTAACATTATGACGTCACAGGCTCACAGCGTATGTGATTCAAAAGATTAATTTAAGTAATGAGTAATTTAACAGTGATGGCTCATATGCTTTAATTAACAACAAAATGTCAAAATAAAGCGAGCACATGGTCTCCAGTTACTATGACGACACATCAGAACGAGGCAAATCTGACATCGCAAATCTCGATATGACACGGCTAGGAAGCATTCTCGTCCGTCGAACGCAATAAGTTAGCACCTATTAATTACCAGTTACCTTACGACACCAACCATGCAGAATACATCCACATATATTACAAACTATCACATGACAGAATTCATGCTGGCTTCTGTAATGTTTAAGCCGGAAGGAAGGATTAATATCGACAAATTAAATATCCAAGGCGAGAATACTAGGATATATTAACAGGAGATTTTCTCTGATTTCTGTATGGAACTGTGGTAACGCCTTACAGAAATACCAATATACGCGACTATCTTGATGTTAAACATCAAAAGTGTCTATATGTGACTGAATTTGCAGGCGAAATTTAGCAATATAGAGAGGTGTGTATTTTGCCAGCGTTGGGGATTGTATTCAATATTATGTTTCTTGATCATTACATCATTACATGTTTAAATTGCATGTCCTATACTTAGTCTTAGGTTTGGATTTAGAACAGTGTAAACCGGCCAACCGAATTATACTTTTGTCTGTGTAGGTTTCTCAAGACTGGTGTCCACTTATTAAGATGAGTAGATTTGCTCTCATATATGGTGCTTTATCTTGTCTTCACTTTAGCTTGCATCACTGCCAAGGTACCGCGAGTTCACCAATTTGGTTCAATATGTTTCATAATATAATTTTATATGCATGCATGTAGTGGCGGAATTATGGTTATAAGGAATATGTTTATATCATTCCCTCTGTATTATTTAAAGCGATTCAATTGACCTGTATTATATATGAAATTTAGACTTTTCTAATCATAGTTTTGCAGGAAACGGTTTGGCTCAAACATGTTTTACGTCATTTGTATAGGACGACTCAGCCTGCCACCAGGTGGAAAAACGTTGACTTTTTTTCCCGGTGCAATGAATGCCAGGATTGAGTGGTCGCTAACTGGTACTATAGTATTTGGGGATACTCGATATTGGACTTTCATAAGCAGGAATGGCTCCATAAACGTTATTGCAAGGGTAGTTGATGACAATGAGCCCGAATATTTTGCAAGAAATTTGCTCACGGTCGAAATAGAGAAACCAGCGACTTTGATTTTAAACAACGTAAATGACAGTTATAACGGTGTTTACCGGTTTGAAATGTGGCCACGAATTGGTTTCAATATTAAATCTGATGTAACAGTCTATGTCGCAAGTAAGTTTTCATCACATATATTATAGTGTAATAATTACATTGATTTCCTAAATATTTTAATTACATTTTGTGTATTGGTTGAAAAGATATTGCGGAACAGTCTCTGCATGTTGCATTCTTTCGTTAGAACTCCAAAATGACAGGTGCAAACACTACGGCATATTGCTTTTTTCTACGTTTCAGAAAAGCCAACAGTAACGTTCAATTGCTCTAATGTCACGACGCTAAAAGAGGGTGATGACTTCAGTTGCATATGTAAAGGTGAAGATGGGAATCCACCTGCTAACGTTAGCTGGTTTAAAGATGACAAGAGAAAGATTGGTGAAACAGGGAAAAAAGAACAATTATTGACTCTTTTTAGCGTCGACAAAGCAAACAGCGGAACGTACAAGTGTCTAGCTGAAAGCTACCCAGAAAAAAGTTATAAAGATGAAAAAATAATAAGAATAATAGTTAATTGTATGATAGCAATAATTTCTTAATAATAGGTTATAATAGGTCTAATGGGTTATTGAGCAACCGTCCAACACATACAAGAAAACTTCTAGACATTTTGGTTTAAGACCCTTAGAATCTCTTTACTTACGGAAGGTAGGGGGGGAGTATATACCATACCGGACTCATTACAAGGTGAGAAGTAGGGGAGGGAGGGGTGGGGTAGGCATGAAGTTTATGATTGGCATGAAATTTCATGATTGGCAATTTTTTTAAGATCCGTGCAGATCTTCCCACATCCAGTTTTTTTTTGCTTTCTAGTTCGACCTCAAAAGATAAACGTTACATTTTCACAAGGAAAAGCTAAAATTGGCGAACCAATAAACATAACATGTGAGTCAGAAGGTGTTCCTGAACCACGTTTTACCATAACTCACAATAACACCGAGGTTATTGCTGGTAAGACGTACAACATACCACAAGTGAAGTGGAGCGACGGTGGATTATACGAATGTATTGCGAAGAGTGAATTTGGAATTGACTCAAAGTGCCATTGTTTGACCGTTCTAGGTAAGATTAGTTTAGTCTGAACTACTCTTGATCCACGATTTCTGCAATGTTTGAGCTAGACGCATAAAGTTTGCACCAGATGTGTTACTACGTAATTGCTTTTTACACTTCCTTGTTTGACTTTGATGGAAGTTTGAATATTCTTTTAGGTATTTTTCCAACCAATAAATTATTAACCTCAATGTGTTTTTTCAGGAGAGGCCTCGTCTTCTAGGAAAGTAGACCGTGATGTTGCCGATAATATTGTAGTATGGCATATCGTTGTTTCACTGATATTGGGCATCGTCATTGGATGTCTTCTTTCCTACATCGTCTCATGTTCTCGTCGTAAATTTACAAGTAAAAAGCCACGACAAGCAAACCCTGAACCCTCAAAAGCTGAGGTTGATAAAACTTATCAAGAACTTGACCTCAAAAATATGAGTAAAGAAGAAAATTACCAGTCATTGACTGTGAATCAGGCTGCAAAAAATGACAATAGAAACGAAGATGGCTCCAATTATACAGAGCTTAGCCAAAACAGAGAAGCGGAGAAAACCTATCAGTCTTTAACTTGAAGCTGGAATATTTCATTATTTTTAATTAATACTGGCTGCTTCTTTGCTTTATTGTGAAATATCCAAAGAATTTACAAATATATAAGGATCAGGGAATCCTTTTTTCTGACAACATCGAGCTATAACATAACTCGATGACCAAAAAAGATATCTTTTAGCACCTATTATTTACCAGTTACCTCCAAGACACCAACCATGCAGAATACATCCATAAATTACAAACTATCACATGACAGAATTCATGCTGGCTTCTGTAATGTTTAAGCCGGAAGAAAGGATTAATATCGACAAATTAAATATCCAAGGCGAGAATACTAGGATTATTAACAGGAAATTTTCTCTGATTTTTGTATGAAACTGTGGTAACGCCTTTTACTGAAATACCAGAAATGAATATGCGATTAACGACAGCATACGACTTTCTTGTGGTAAGTGTAGAATAATATATTAAAGTGTGCAACAAAATACACTGTAGAACCATAATATCACAAATGTCTATAATAGTCTATATGTGACTGAATTTGCCGGCGAAATTTGTCAATATTAGACAGGTGTGTTTGGTCGTTTGAAAAAATTATTTGTGTTAAATGTTCTCATATATAACATCGTGCATTTCCGTTTGGTCCTATAAGAGCAATTTTCCTGTTTAGAAACAACATTGCTGTTTACATGAACCCGGTTACCCGAGATTCAACGAAGCGTGAGAGGACTTTGAGGTATTGAAATGAGCAGATAACATGATCCTGGCAGCACCACAACAATAGGATGTGCTTGTTTGGTGTCATTAAGACTTATTTCAATGCCTCAAAGTCCTCTCACGCTTCGTTGAATCTCGGGTAACCTGGCTCATGTAAACAGCCCCTAAGTCTGTATGCATGTGGACCGCACCTCCGGATGTGGCAGTTGCAAGAAACATTTGTATCTAGGGTTAGTTGAGCAAATTTTTATCGAATCCTACCAAATAATAATATTATAATAATATTTGATGAAAATTCTCTTACATAGGTTGTATCTTCAAAAATGAGTGATTTCGCATTTCTTTCTATGATTTGTCTTGCTTTTATGCTTTCCCAATGCGAAGGTAGGTAGTAGCTATGTGTGTATGATGTAGTATGTGAAAGTATCCTTCCTCGCAGCACATCCCTCGTGTGAGGCATTAGTGAGTTTAAGATGCGCTTAATTTAGCGGACGTGATGAGGTAATACTGCTCTAATTTCCACTGTTTCCCAGCAGGGATGGAAATTATAGACTCCTTTTGATAAACAAAGCCAGAGCCGTGTGTAAAAAAAGTAATACTAGCTTCCTCACACTAGTTGGAGCTCAGTTTCATGTCACGTCCGCGTTGTAGATTTGCTGCATCTTAAACTCGCTATTATTATGGCGCCACTGAGGGGGGTCCCTTATTGGTAGAATCGTCATTGTTCACATGCCGGTGTTTTTGCTGATGGCGTGAGTCTGATCTACTAGCCTGTCAACTATACATGGCTTTCTTAATCTTAGGGAAGATCTTTCCGCCACCTGAAGGGACTGAAATAACATTTTTACCTGGAACAGATGGGAAAATACGGTGGTCATTTGATGACGAACTGTCTTCTGGCAGTTTTCGTGGTTGGTATCGACGAAAAACCTTAGATGAAAAAGCAAAGTTACTTGCACAAATCATCGATGATGATTCAGTGCCAAGTTTCCTCGCACCTGGCTACGCAATAGAAGGAAACGCAACACTGGTGATAAAAAATGTTAATGAAAGTCATAATGGAATATATCAGTTTTTCCTTGGCCCCCATCATCCATCTAATGTTGTAGTTTTTGTCGCAAGTAAGTCTTTAAGTAAAACTTAACAACGGAAGAAAATCGTACGAATTGTTACAAAAAACTTTTCTTTACGACAAATTACGAATACACTAATCAGCTGTATCGGTCCGACAAATCGTTTATTGTAAAGATGTGTCTCGACTGACTATAACGAATAAAATGATGATGCATGTAATTACTCTGTAAACAGTAGTGAGGAAGGCATGTTTCTGCACATCTGTCTGTGAAGTGCTACAACCATAGACAAATGATTGCATCGTCAAGATGATTTGCTAGCGTCCTGTATATATTTAGGCAAACCAGCAGTAACAGTCAATTGTTCCAGTTCCATCGCAGCAATTGAGGGTGATAATATCACATGTATCTGCCAGGCCAGAGATGGTAATCCTCCAGCTAACGTGACATGGTATAAAGATGGCGTCAAGATCACTGAATCGGAAAAAAATAGACAAATATTAAATCTAAACGATGTCGATAAAAAAGATAGTGGAATATACAAATGTATAGCCCGAAGCTACACCTTAGCAGACGAAAAATCAATTGAAGTAATGGTATATTGTAAGTGAAAGAAAACTTGTTAATAAGGAATATTTATCTGTTCATATATGATTTAAAAAGTTTGTTTCATTACAGACCCAGTCTCACCTGCTATTTTAAGTCTTACGACCACCCCAGAAGATGTTGTAATTGGTGAATCAGTTGTAATAACATGCGAAGCTATAGCTGTTCCCTTACCAAGTTATACAATAATCCATAATGATACTAAAGTCGTCAGTAATCGCAAGACGTATATTATAACGCTTTTGAAATACAACGATGCTGGCTCATATGAATGTATTGCTACAAATCAACTTGGAAAAAGTTCAAAGACTTTTAATTTGTCTGTCGTCGGTAAGATTCATGATAAAATTACGCGTATATGATTTCTTCCGTTAGTTTATTCGATAAAGAAGAATGTACAATGTCATTTCTATTCCAGAAATACGAAAAACGAATACCCCAAGTTCGAAAGGTGTCGGAACAGGTAATTGTTGGTTATCATGCATTAATTCACACAGATTGGTTCATTATCTTTTGGAAAAATACCAGATGACATTGGATACTGAAATTTGTTTAATATTATAATCAGTGGAATCGTGGTTGTTGTGAACATGCACTTCTAATTTCTTGCAGACAAACCAGAATTACAGGAATCCCAGAATTGCCAAAGTGGAACTGAATGGTACATCGTTTTGGTATCATCCGTGACCACATTCATCATAGGAATTCTCATTTCTTGCACTGTTTTTTACTTTCGTTGTAAATTCAGAAGTAGGAAGCCTCAACCAAACCGTGAAAGTCCAAAATCTCAAGTTGATAAAACTTATCAGGAATTAGATCTTACAAAAATGAACACAGGAGAGAATTATCAGACATTGACAGCGGTTCACGGCGCTGCAGCAAGTAATGAAAGTGTAAGAGAAGATGACTCAACTTACACTGAGCTGAGTAAAACCAGAGATATAGAGGAAAACTATCAATCTTTGACTTGAACATTGGAAAAGAAATCCTAGCTGTCAAAGCTGTTGATCTGCGACGTAACTCGCTGTTTCACATAAAATCTCTTAGACAAAATTTGTAATCGTCCTTCTCAAGACGAACAAACCCACACCCAATAGTCGATTTACCATTGGATATAGCCCCCAGAATTGAGAAACATTTTTATCTTGGCTGTAGATAATGTCAACCTCATACCAGGGTTTTTTATCTTGATATAATGTTTGATAATTTACAAAACACACAAAATATATTTGCGTTACGGATGGTAGCGATTCAGTTTTACAAGTTATAATTTTAAAACTACGCTTCATATTTCGCATTTTGTTTACAAAGATTTTACAAGTATATACTGTATATATATACTCAAAAAGTACAGGGCTTAATAAAGCTTGTTTCATGCAGAACCTGATGTTGATGAACTAAAATATTTGTATTTGCATTCGACTCGGCACATGAAAAGTTCGAAGTCTGAGACTGAAACCCTATACTATAACAAAGGCGGAATAACTATATTTGGTTTATTGACAAGGTCGAAATTTTCTAATCCAATATACTTTGGACAAATGGAACATAGTCTGTTGATACGTAAAAGCATTACGTCATTTGCTATTGCTCATTTGCTGTGTTTACTACAAAACATCCATCAAACGTTTTCTGGCGACATTGGATCGTTTGAGAAGACCTTCATAAAAAATCGGAATCACTTTCAATGTGAACACTGTAAAATATAGTATAATCGTAATTCGAATGTATAAGTACTTAATTACAGATATTCCCAACCATACCAAGCCCATAACATATATTTACATACATGCTATCACGTGACAAGAAAGTTCCGCAGCTTCTTAAATTAAAGCCGGAAGAAACGATTCGTAATCGAGGGAGAGAAACATCCAAAGAAACATTTGCGGCATGAAAAGAAATATATTTTATGTTATAGAAACAGAATAATTTACCGGATGCATATTTGACTTGATAGTAGCGTGGTACGTCAAATTTGGTTTTCAGATCTATATTTTCAAGTTGGGAAACCAGCATGTTGGCTTGTTTGGAAATGAGGGGTAAACTACAATGCGATTAAAATACCAGCAACATTTGCGCATGACATAACTATAGTTTAATAGCTGCGACTGAATTTGTGATTCAAATTGTCTAAAGGTTTATGCATTTCATGCAATATCGTTTGGGATTGTATTTATCTATTTGTTTCACGTGCTAAGTTAATACCTTCGTGTTTAAATCGTGCTAGTTCGGTGCTAGGTGCAGAAAGCCGCATACAACAACTCATATCAATATTGATCTTGTCTATACACGTTTGTCATCGTCTGTGTAGGTTTGTCCGGACGTCCGTTCATTAAGATGCCGAGTATGTTTGCTCTCATATATGGTGCTATATCTTATCTACCCTTCATCTTTTACCAATGCGAAGGTAAGCCCCGTAATGTGTTCAGCATGTTTTATAATAACACAGTGCAGTAACATGCAGAGCCCTGATCTAGTGACCTTTGACTATTGTCAGCGCTGTTTATACTTGAGACGAATCATACATCCGGATAAACTTTGACACAGAGGAGATAGCTTCGCCATTCATATGTTACGATAACGCACGACCTTCAACTTCATTTCTTCTTCAAAACTTCGACTTTATTATAAGACGAGCTATATGAGCCTCGCCTGAACTGACTAGCCATTAGCATTGCCTAATTTGTTTACTTTAGGAAAAATCACTTCGCCTCCTGATGGGACGCAATATACATTCTTACCTGGAACAACGAACAACATATCATGGACATTTGACGATGATCCATCTGCATGGGTCTTGCATTGGTATTTTAGACCTAACCAGACCTCGAAACCAGAGCCGTTTGCGGTTATATCGTTTGATATTAAGCTTTCAACAAGAGAGGATGTCATACCCAGTTTTAGCATTATAAAACCAGCAACATTGGTTCTGTACAACGTAAATAAAAGCTACGAGGGATTCTACAAGTTTTTGGTTAAAAGCTCTATATATTCTGAAGTCAGGGTTTTCATTGCAGGCAGGGATCATGCATTTCATAACATTTAACATAGTATATAGTTTCTGTCTTAGTTCTCCGTTTACATGACCGTTTACCGCTGAAAGCCAAATTATACTAATTAATATCGTATAGATCTACTGATTTGCTTGCGTTCAATACATTTTAGAAAAGCCAGCAGTAACGCTCAGTTGTTCCAGCCCAATCGTAACAATTGAGGGTGATAATATCACATGTATCTGCCAGGGAAAAGGTGGTAATCCTCCAGCTAACGTGACGTGGTATAAAGATGGTGTCCAGATCGCTGAATCGGAAAAAAATAGACAAATATTAAATCTAAACAATGTCGTTAAAGAAGACAGTGCAATATACAAGTGTATAGCCCGAAGCTACACCTTAGCAGACGAAAAATCAATTGAAGTAATGGTATATTGTAAGTGAAAGAAAACTTGCTAATAAGGAATATGCATCTGTTCATATAGTTTAACTGAAAACTTGTTTCATTACAGACCCAGTTTCACCTGCAGTTATAAGTCTTACGACCACCCCAGAAGATGTTGTAATTGGTGAATCAGTTGTAATAACATGCGAAGCTATAGCTGTTCCCTTACCAAGTTATACAATAATCCATAATGATACTAAAGTCGTCAGTACTCGCAAGACGTATATTATAACGCTTTTGAAATACAACGATGCTGGCTCATATGAATGCATTGCTACAAATCAACTTGGTAAAAGTTCAAAGACTTTTAATTTGTCTGTCGTCGGTAAGATTCATGATGAAATTACACGTATATGATTCCTTTCGTTAGTTTATTTGATGAAGAAGAATGTACAATGTCATTTCTATTCCAGAAATACGAAAAACGAATACCCCAAGTTCGAAAGGTGTCGGAACAGGTAATTGTTGGTTATCATGCATTAATTCACACAGATTGGTTCATTATCTTTTGGAAAAATACCAGATGACATTGGATACTGAAATTTGTTTAATATTATAATCAGTGGAATCGTGGTTGTTGTGAACATGCACTTCTAATTTCTTGCAGAGAAGCCAGAATTACAGGAATCCCAGAATTGCAAAAGTGGAACTGAATGGTACATCGTTTTGATATCATCGTTGACCACATTCATCATCGGAATTCTCATTTCCTGCACTGTTTTTTACTTTCGTTGTAAATTCGGAAGTAGGAAGCCTCAACCAAACCGTGAGAGTTTAAAATCTCAAGTTGATAAAACTTATCAGGAATTAGATCTTACAAAAATGAGCACAGGAGATAATTATCAGACATTGACAGCGGTTCCCGGCGCTGCAGCAAGTAATGAAAGTGTAAGAGAAGATGACTCAACTTACACTGAGCTGAGTAAAACCAGAGATATAGAGGAAAACTATCAATCTTTGACTTGAACTTTGGAAAGAAATCCCACGAGGGCTGCTCTTATGTAACTGGCTGTCTCACATGCAAAATCTGTCAAACAAAAACATGAGAATGCACTCTTTAAGACGAACAATTTATGCATCAATAATCTACGTATACAAATTACAAAACACCAAAAATATTTGCAGCGCGCGGCTTGTACTATTAAATTTTTACAAGTTATGAAATGTTAAATATAGCGTTTCATGTGTTCCAATTGGATTTCAATGGTTTTATCAGTATCCTTAAAAAAGGTTCCTTTCAAATAAAACATTTGTTGGAATTTTAAATGTCTTGCTATGTATGCTTTTGGTCTTTTGGACACCTTGTGCAGCTTGGGGATGACAAAACTTCACCTTGTTAATTGCTAACGTCAAGTCGCGGTGATTTAAACTCTGTAGTGCTGAGCAACCTTACACTACTCGCCAACTGCACCATATACTTAATTAACCTGCCATGCATGGAGAACGGATGCATGTACCTTAGTCAAATTGGATCAGTGTTTTTGTGTTACAGGAGGCAGATAACTACATACCCTGTCGACTAGTGAGTGGAGCAACGAACAGTTATAATTTGTAAAGAGTTGAAGTTAATAAGTTCAAGCGCCTACCAGGTATTTAATCCATGGCAATTATTGCTACTCTGGTTTTAAATAATGAAAATAATCATCGCCCAAAGATTACATTAACGACCCAACATTTCGATACGCCGGGTCTGGTGTCTTCGTCAAAGGCAAAGCTAGAGGTGTTCATATGTTGAAACGCTAATATATATATATATATATATATATATATATATATATATATATATATATATATAATTATATATATATATATATATATATACTCTCAACATGACGTCATCTGCCAATGAGATGTAAATATTATTTGGGAAAGTATATAACTTTTGTAATCTCTGTATAGGGCACAAGGACTCGATATATGCCAGGCTTCAAGTTCATACTGAACGGCAATTAGTGGTATAAAGTCTAATAAAGACCTGATATACTCCCAACCTCGATATCAATGCAGACTGCAGTGATTGCGATCCAGGCTCCTCTCATGAAACTTGTATTCTACAGTAAATCTTCACCAAAGAGCATGGAATGACGTTTCTAATATCCTCGGCCCTAATATATCATTTCATCCGGATCAATGGTCCGGAGCACTTCACATCTTTACAGTGTTGTTTGCATGTAAATAGCGGTCTGCGCGGTCGCGTGTATTTTCTCCTGAAACAAAATGGGAATTTCTGGAAGTTCGATATATTGAGTAATATAAAACCACACGAGACAGACGCTTGTTGGTTTCATATTTCATTCATATCATCAATATGTGTAGAAACACAATATATTGAAGGCGGATGAACTTTAATAAGCATTCAGATCGCTGACACTGTGACACAATAAATGCGCGGCGGACTTTATCAGGTACATCTATAGCAGTAAATACGTTATTAGTCTTCCCGAAAATTAGAATTAAAGCTTATATGAGCAAATGGCAAATATAAGCATGTCAGATATTGTAAGGGATTGACCTCAGCAGCTATAGAAGTCGAAGCAGATTTTGCAAGAAAAATTTTACCATATTTCGTATACCTTATGATGTATGAAGCTCTTTCATTGTTATGTTGCTGTTGTTGAACCTTTTCAAAAAGTAATCCGTCGTGTCTTGAAATTTCTATAATACTATATAATTATTGGCATTCATCTAGGTTTAATTCGTATGATATGGCTTGCTTTTATTTCCTTGTTTCGTTTTCTGGTCTTTGTTTCGTGTTGATGTCAAGCGAAGGTATATAATTTTACTATTTTTTTTTACCTTTTTTGACCCATATCTACATAAACCTTAATCTTTAACACTCGCAAAGACAGCAGGAAGATCTAGGCTTAAAAACGTACGCGACTTCGTTTAATATATTATACAAGCTGACAAAAATAAGTCAACACGGGCCGGACATATGCATATAGAGTAAATAATGACAAATTAAACTGGGTTTCAGCGATGAAATCATGGTAAGATTGCAGCGCTTTTTTAATAAATCTTACCCTCCCCGGTAAAGCATGCCGCTACTTATGTATAAGGCTATATATAGAGCCTAGCTAAAAGTAGAAGGTAAAGCTAAAAAAAACTTAAAACTTAAGGTAAAGCTTAAAACCATATTGAAACAATATTTGCCATTTAATGCAGAATTCTATATGCATGCTTATATACAATGGACAACTTGCATATATAATAGACCAACTTGTGACTTATAGGTAACAATTAGGGAAAAAATCACCACAGCAAAAAAAGAGCTTACTGTCAGTTAGTATACGGAAGATATATATGGCCATACAAATTAGGCATAATTTTTGTATACTTTCGTATTACAGGCAGGAGTGTGTAATTCATTTAGTTACACTCTTCTGGTCTATAATACAAAAGTATATAAAATTTTCCAACTTCGCTTAGATAATCTTCGGTAAGCTACATTATTTCGCAGCCAAACCGTCGGCAATTTTACTTAGTTACTTATTATGCTCGTTTCGGAATTTCTGTTGTCGGCTGAATCAAAAGTTGGTTCATTATGCAGTGGCCAATTGAAACTCCGTATAAAAAGTATAGTATATACCTATAGCTAATATTTTTTAAATATAATATTAAATTTTTGGGAAAATATAACTTTGACTTATTTATAGGAAGGATTTATCCACCTAGTGGAACGAACTTGATATTATTGCCTGATAAGATTAATAATGAAATAAAGTGGAGATTTGATGGTAATGCTTTTATTCGGACTTGGTTCTTCACTCGTAGAGGAGACACAACAACCAAAGCAATTGCTGACATATCTAGGTCTGGTGATATAATAATATTCAACAAAAGCCTACCTGGAGTTAGTGTAACTCCACCAGCAACACTGGTTTTAAAGAATGTTGATCAAGATTACAACGGAAAATATGGATTTCAGCTTACTCTTGATGATGGAAGTAACATTGAGTCTTATGTCAACGTTCTTATTGCGGGTAAGGTTTTCAATATGAGTGGTAACTTTACGAGAACTTTCATGAGTTCATTAGTTCGTTACTCGGTTTTTGGTTAGAGGCGAGGGAATTATTCAACCATGCCTTCATTTCTCTCTCTCTATTACCTCAATGCAAGCCATCACTGTGTACGACATTTAACTTCATTTCAGCAAAACCAAATGTGACATTCAGTTGTTCTGATACAACGACGCTAAATGAAGGTGATGACTTCAGCTGTCTGTGTGAAGGTAAAGATGGAAATCCACCAGCTGATGTTACCTGGTTTAAAGATGACAAGAAGATTGGTGGAACAGGAAAGAAAGAACAATCATTGACTTTCAGCAACGTTGATAATACAGTCAGTGGTACCTATAAATGTGTCGCTGAAAGCGACTCTGATGAAATATATAAAGATGAAAAATCAATCAAAATAACAGTTCAATGTAAGTATGACATGCAATAAAACAATACTCTGCATGTTGTAATCAAAGGAAATCGTACCTTGAGACTTGATACGGCGGACCTATATATCATTTAAATAATATATCATAGGCCTATTAATAATTTTAAAAAGTCGCTGTATAAATATCAGTAGCTACCCCATTTAGATCCTAACATGATTTAAAAACTGAAGTTTACCATACGTTCCTCGTATAACCTAGAAATAGTTCTATAAGACACAGTGGCGTCGTGAGCAGGGCCAAGGGGAGTCAAGGGAGCATTTTACTCCACCCGCCCTCTAAAATTGGACCTCTTCAGATTTCCATTTCATTTATTGCCCTGTTTATTCACTTTATTTGCAAAAATAAAAAATTATATTTGTTCACGGGCAGTCGAACCGAAGAAACCAGAATTAACATTCACAAGTAATCCAGCTCCACTTGGTGGCTCAGTTACCATATCATGTTCATCTGATGGTGTTCCTGAACCAAGTTATAATATAACCCATAATGGTATCAAGATCAGCACTGAAAAGTCGTTTACCATATCTTCAGTAAAGTGGAGAGATGCTGGAACTTATGGATGTTTTGTAAACAATATTCTGGGAAGTGATTCAGTTTCCAAATATTTAACAGAAAAAGGTAAATATGATAAAAATTCACACATGGATACAACACGCAAAATTACATCTTATTATTATAAAGAATCAATCCTGTATCACCAATCACTATTCTAAGAATATTTTAGAAATGCTAAATTGATTACTAATGTACTCTCCAATTTCCTTCTTGTGTATGTGGCATTTGTGTATGTCAGAAATGTCAGTTACTGGATCTGCGAGTCCTACTTTTGGTAATGGTCGAAATCCACCAACTCAACATAAATCGACTGAAGAGATTCCAACGGAAAGTCAGTAACTTATCTTCCACTTCAAATAGTTTAATCAACTATTTAGCTATATTTCTGTTTCAGCTCCATCTTTCGATCACGCTCCATTTTTACCAAATATATTTGAAGCCGCCAGCTGGCGTATTTGAAGCAGACTGATTTTTGAGTAGAACAAACTGTTCAATGGAGTGGATGAAACTAATAAGTTCAAGGCGCCAATTTTCCGTTCCTTATTTTCTAGAAAGAAGTTCTTTCTTTCTCGTGTTTTTGCTTGTGAATAATTATCACAGCGACGTAATCGTCATGACAGATGTGGCCGGACGACAAAAAACTTTTTATCTCAAGCCAACAAAAACACTCATCAAAATAAAAAGATGGAAGACAAAAAAGTCTTTGGCAGTAAGTGCGGTTGATGCTGGTACGAACCAACCTATCAAAATCAACGGAAAATCAATTATTCATCTGAAACCAACGATAATAGAATTTATTTCGTTAAATGTTCTCCGTATTCAAGGTGAGATACGTATTGTTTATCATTTTCTTTCATCAGAGCCTTTTCAGTATATAATATCCGGCAGTTGGGGAATGGGGAATGCACTACCAGCCCCTTTGTGTTCTTTCTTTGTCTTTTTGAGTTGTATTCTCTCAACAAACCTCTCTCATTTAGATGTTAATACATTAATAAGTGTCCTAAAAAATGCCAGGTCACATGTACAGTTGTGGTCAAAAGTTTACATACACTGCATATTGACCGACATAATAACTATTTGTTTGCAAGGAACGATAGAAAAATGTATCAGTTTATGAAAATAATAAAAACAAATACGTAATTTGTTTATACTATACGTTAGAAACAATTTTACTAAATTTTTCACAAAAAAGCAGAAGAATGAGCAGAAAATGACTAGTTCATACAATTCACGTTCGTCATGACGGTGATGCTGTAAAACTCCGGCAAAGTAAAAATACTTTTTACATAATCCCTTAATATAAAGCCTATAAACAATAGATGTCTATCGTATGATATTACTGGAAAATTACTGGGATTTCCCAGTTTATAAATAGCTTATAAATTTTCCATATCTTATAAATACAAACGAAGCATGGTCATTTGCAATTGGACCAACATGGGAAAGGCTAAAGAACACAGCCTAGAACTTAGGCAATGTATAATCGACTTCCACAAAACGGAATCGTCTTTGGGAGAAATTTCGAGGCGATTAAAGATTCCTAGGCCATCTGTTGCCACAATAGTACGCAAATACAAAACCGTTGGGATGATTCACACCTTACCACGATCAGGAAGAAAACCATTGTTATCTGTTACTGCTGAGCGAAAATTGGTCAGGATGATTCGGAGCAATTCAAAACTAACAAAAAAACATGTTCGTCGCAAAATGCAAGATGCAGGAACGCAGGTGTTCTTGTCTACAGTCAAAAGAGTTTTGCATCGTCATGGACTCAGGGGCTGCCGTCCAGGAAAGAAACCTCCACTGAGAAAAAGGTATCTTCAAGCTTGACTGAAGTATGCTTTTGAGAATATGGATAAAGGAGATGATTTCTGGAATAATGTGCTGTGGTCTGACGAAGTGAAAATAGAGCTTTTTGGCCATAATGACCAGAAGTACGTTTGGAGGGAAGTTGGAGAAGCATTCAATCCTAAAAACACCATACCGACTGTGAAGCATGGTGGTGGGAGCATTATGCTGTGGGGCTGCTTTGCTTCTAGTGGAACAGGGGAGCTCGCCAAAGTAGATGGAATCATGAAGAAAGAAGATAACTTGAAAATTCTTAACAACAAACTTCAAATATCAGTCAGAAAATTGCATCTTGGTCGGAGAAGGACCTTCCAACATGACAATGATCCGAAATATACATCTAAAATATACTCGCAATGGCTCACCCAAAAGAAGATTAGGGTTTTAGAATGGCCTTCTCAAAGTCCAGATCTTAACCCTATTGAAAATTTGTGGAGTTGAAACGACGAGTTCGTGCCAGACAACCGACAAATCTCCACAACCCTCATGAATTCTACCAGGAAGAGTGGTCAAATATCACACAGGGATTCTGTCAAAAGCGTGTCAATGGTTATCAGAAACGTTTGATTGCGGTACAGAAGGCAAAAGGCCACGCAACTAAGTATTAGTCATGACTATGCCAATTGTGTGTAAACTTTTGAACTAGTCACTTCACAAACTTTTATTTCAATTTGTTAAAATAATGAATAGATTGTGTTAAAATCGTTGTGCAAATAAACTTGTTGCTTGTTTTGATTATGAATACACAGTAGTTCAGTTTTGCTACGCATTTTATCCACATATTGCAAAATACATCAAACAAAACGCAGTGTATGTAAACTTTTGATCACAACTGTATACAGAGACCCCGTTAGTCATATCTCTTTTTTTACTTTAGCTCCAAAAGATATGGGTCGAAATATTGTAAAGTATCCAGCGACTCCATGAACAACAAATCCAACAGAGTTCCTCCAAGTGATATGATTTTATTAAATCAGAAATTGAATGAAAATTTAATATACTGGAAAAAATTGTGATTACTGATTATTGATAATTTAAACATTATTTATAACTGAGATTTTACACTTGCTGTTTTGCATGCTGGTTTCATATTACACTGTACTCGATAAACAATCGGAAATTCAATATTATCATTGACGAACGAAGTATCTTGATATACTTTTTTGAAATTCAAAAGTGGGGCTCTTTGCACTGAATGCAGATCCTCCTCAATATCCACACTACGTAGGAAATTTTCAATTTCATATTTGCATATTTTACCAATCGACAATACAGATCAAGAAGGCGGAAGAACTTTACGCCACTCTGCATGCATGGCAAAACAACAAACAGAATACAGCATTCAGGTGATTATGTTACAGGAATATAACAACAGTTCGCTGATTAACCCTAACTCGTATTTGTAACAGGTATGTTATTCAACTGATTGGTAACAACTACTATTAGTAGTTTTATTCGCCGATATATTTCCGCCTGACATCAATCGTTAAGTCTAGCTATATTGCCCGTGTCGTATTACAAGCAACCATAACATATACGTTTCGGAACTGACTTGCACTCTATTCACGAATGGTGGTATGTATATTGAAATATTCAATTGTATTTCTTTTTATCAGTACAGGTTTCACTTCTGAACTATGCCCGATCTTGGTCGTCTTGCTTTATTTTGGCTTGCTTTTAAGCTTCTTTTATCGTAAGGTAAGCAGTTGACCACTTGGCCTCGATGTGCGTGTATCACTGACGAACATTTTACGCCATATATATGCAGTTATATTATCTATAGCAATCTCACCACATGTCACAAGATGGAAAATGTAGAACAGCAAACCTTTAGCGTGATAAAAGAATGGTCAATGATATACTTCATTTTCACATGAGATAAATCAAAATCGTCCACTTGTATATTATAATACTCCATGTAGCTGGTATAATGTGACATATGTAGCTATTTCTATTTCGTGGGCAGCTCAAAATACCGTAAATATATCTTGGGACAGAGCATAATTTATTTTTATTTGATTTTTCAAACTAAAAACGAAAACAAAAACCTTTTGATTATTTAGGAGCAATTCGTCCACCAAGTGGGACAGACTTGAAGTTATTTCCTCATATATTAAATAATAAAATAAAGTGGACATTTGATGGTAAAGCTTCTATTCGGACTTGGTACTTCACTCGTAGAGGAGACACAGCAAGAAAAACAATTGCCACTATAGGTGTGACTGGTGACATAACAGTATTCAACAAAAGTCTACCTGGAGTTAGTGTAACTCCACCAGCAACACTGGTTTTAAAGAATGTTGATAAATATTTTAATGGAAAATATGAATTTCAGCTTACTCTGGATGATGGAAGTAGCAGTCTTTCTTATATTAACGTTCTTATTACGGGTAAGGGTTTATGAAAAGATAATATTTTACTAAGATTAGCTCTCATATGATTAAAGCAATGCAATTACTTCAGTCACTGCATGGATATTTCATATTTATCACTCTTCACTATAACAGCAAAAAATCCTTTGACATAACAAGTACGATCGTACTATAGGGACCAGGAACTGCGTAACCGAGTTTAATTTCTGAACTGCATTGTATTTACAACAATGGAGAGGACAATGTATTTCTAATCATTTGCGTTTACTTATATATAGGCTGAATATTAATGATATGTATAATTATTTGCTGCAAATATATCAAGAATTACTTGTAACTTGCTTCAAAGGTCAAAAGTAAAAATTTGAACTCCGTCAATCGATGCGGAATATTGCTTAGAATAATTGTGCCAAGTTTCATTCCGATCAAACAAGTAATGCTAGAGCCTTAGGGTTTTTTTAAAGAGCGTCGCCCCCTAACAAGAAGAAGAAGAAGAAGAAGAAGAAGAAGAAGAAGAAGAAGAAGAGAAGAAGAAGAAGAAGAAGAAGAAGAAGAAGAAGAAGAAGAAGAAGAAGAAGAAAGAGAAGAAGAAGAAGAAGAAGAAGAAGAAGATTAGCAGCGGTTAGGGACCAGTTCCTGGTCCAAAAATTACATGTATGTCTTATAACTACTTTCAGCAAAACCAAATGTGACATTCAGTTGTTCTGATACCACGACGCTAAATGAAGGTGATGACTTCAGCTGTCTGTGTGAAGGTAAAGATGGAAATCCACCAGCTGATATTACCTGGTTTAAAGATGACAAGAAGATTGGTGGAACAGGAAAGAAAGAACAATCATTGAATTTCAGTAACGTTGATAATACACACAGTGGAAACTATAAATGTGTTGCTGAAAGCGACCCTAATGAAAGATATAAAGATGAAAAAGCAATGAAGATAATAGTTGAATGTAAGTATGGCCATGTGGCGGTTTGATGCAGTTCACTGGGTTGATGTGGGATAACAATTTACCAGGCCAAATTAATATAAACAATATTTTAGTAGTCACTACTCGCTCATGCTCCCATGTTTTCACTTAATTTCATCTGTGAAATCAAAAGTTTTGTTTGTTTAAATGCAGTTAAACCGAGGAAACCAGATTTAACGTTCACAAGTAATCCAGCTCCACTTGGTGGCTCAGTTACCATATCATGTTCATCTGATGGTGTTCCTGAACCAAGTTATAATATAACCCATAATGGTACCCAAGTCAGCACTGAAAAGTCGTTTACCATATCTCCAGTAAAGTGGAGTGATGCTGGAACTTATGAATGTTTTGTAAAGAATAATCTGGGAAGTGATTCAGTTTCCAAAAATTTAACAGAAAAAGGTAAATATGATAACATTGCACATATGGACACAACACGCAAAATTACATCTTATTATTATAAAGAATCAATCCTGTATCACCAATCACTATTCTAAGAATATTTTAAAAATGCTAAATTGATTACTAATGTACTCTCCAATTTCCTTCTTGTGTATGTGGCATTTGTGTATGTCAGGAATGTCAGTTATTGGATTTGCGAGTCCCACTTTTGGTAATGGTCGAAATCCACCAACTCAACATAAATCGACTGAAGAGATTCCAACGGAAAGTCAGTAACTTATCTTCCACTTCAAATAGTTTAATTCATCAACTATTTAGCTATATTTCTGTTTCAGCTCCATCTTTTGATCACGCTCCATTTTTACCAAATATATTTGAAGCCGCCAGCTGGCGTATTTGAAGCAGATTGATTTTTGAGTAGAACAAATTGTTCAATAGAGTGGATAAAACTAATAAGTTCAAGGCGCCAATTTTCCGTTCCTTATTTTTTAGAAAGAAGTTCTTTCTTTCTCGTGTTTTTGCTTGTGAATAATTATCACAGCGACGTAATCGTCATGACAGATGTGGCCGGACGACAAAAAACTTTTTATCTCAAGCCAACAAAAACACTCATCAAAATAAAAAATGGAAGACAAAAAAGTCTTTGGCAGTAAGTGCGGTTGATGCTGGTACGAACCAACCTATCAAAATCAACGGACAATCAATTATTCATCTGAAACCAACGATAATAGAATTGATTTCGTTGAATGTTCTCCGTATTCAAGGTGAGATACGTATTGTTTATCATTTTCTCACATCGGGGCCTTTTCAGTATATAATCCGGCAGTTGGCGAGTGCACTACCAGCCCCTTTGTGCCCTTTCTTTGTCTTTTTGAGTTGTATTCTCTCAACAAACGTCTTCACTTTAGATGTTAATACATGAATAAGTGTCCTAAAAAATACCAGGTCACATGTATACAGAGACCCCGTTAGTTATATCTCTTTTTTTACTTTAGCTCCAAAAGATATGGATCGAAATATTGTAAAGTATCCAGCAACTCCATGAACAACAAATCCAACTGAGTTCCTCCAAGTGATTTGATTTTATTAAATCAGAAATCGATTTAAAATTAAATATACTGGAAAAATTGTGATTACTGATTATTGATAATTCAAATATTTTTTATAACTGAGATTTTACACTTGCTGTTTGGCATGCTGGTTTCATATTACACTGTACTGGATAAACAATCGGAAATTTAACTTTTATATCATTGACGAACGAAATATCTCGATATACTTTTTTGCACGAAATTCAAAAGTGCGGCTCTTTGCACTGAATGCAGATCCTCCTCAATATCCACGCTACGAAGGAAAGTTTCAATTTCCTATTTGCATATTGTACCAAGCGACAATACAGATCAAGAAGGCGGAAGAACTTTACGCCACACTGCATGCATGGCAAAACAACAAACAGAATACAGCATTCAGGTGATTATAACAGGAGTATAACAACTGCTCGCTAATTAACTTAACTCGTTGTAACAGGTATGTTTTTCAACTGATTGGTTACAACTACTATTAGTTGTTATATTCGCCGATATATTTCTGCCTGATATGATCGTAAAGTCTAGCTATATTGCCCGTGTCGTATTACAAACAACCATAACATATACGTTTCGCAACTGACTTACATTCTATTCACGAATGGTGGTATATATATTGAAATATTTAATCGTATTTCTTTTTATACATGCAGGTTTCACTTCTGAACTATGCCCGATCTTGGTCGTCTTGCTTTATTTTGGCTTGCTTTTAAGCTTCTTTTATCGGAAGGTTAGCAGTTGACCACTTGGCCTCGATGTGCGTGTATCACTGACGAACATTTTACGCCATATATATGCAGTTATATTATCTATAGCAATCTCACCACATGTCACAAGATAGAAAATGTAGAACAGCAAATCTTTAGCGTGATAAAAGAATGATCAATGATATATTTCATTTTCACATGTTTATGGTAATATGAGATAAATAAAAATATCGTCCACTTGTATATATTATAACACTCCATGTAGCTGGTATAATGTGACATGTAGCTAATTCCATTTCGTGGGCAGCTTAAAATACCGTAAACATGTCTTGGGAAAAAGCATAATTTATTTTTATTTGATTGTTTTGATTATTTAGGAGCAATTATACCATCTAGTGGTACAGACTTGAACTTATTTCCTCATATATTAAATAATGAAATAAAGTGGACCTTTGATGGTAATGCTTCTCTTCGGACCTGGTTCTTCACTCGTAGAGGAGACACAGCAAGAAAAACAATTGCCATTATAGGTGTGACTGGTGACATTACAGTATTCAACAAAGGTTTACCTCGAGTTAGTGTAATTCCACCAGCAACACTGGTTTTAAAGAATGTTGATCAAGATTTTAATGGAAAATATGAATTTCAGCTTACTCTGGATGATGGAAGTAGCAGTGTTTCTTATATTAACGTTTTTATTACGGGTAAGCTTTTATGAAAAGATAATGTTTTACTGAGATTAGCTCTCATATGATTAAATCAATGCAATTACTGCAGTCACTGCATGGATATTTCATATTTATCACTCTTCACTATAACAGCAAAATAATCCTTTGGCATATAAATTACATGTACTGATGTCTTATAACTACTTTCAGCAAAACCAAAAACGACATTAAATTGTCCAGATACAACGACGCTAAATGAAGGTGATGACTTCAGCTGTCTGTGTGAAGGTAAAGATGGAAATCCACCAGCTGATGTTACCTGGTTTAAAGATGACAAGAAGATTGGTGGAACAGGAAAGAAAGAACAAATGTTGACTTTCAGAAACGTTGATAATACAGACAGCGGAACGTACAAGTGTGTTGCTGAAAGCGACCCTGATGAAAGATATAAAGATGAAAAATCAATTAAAATAACAGTTCATTGTAAGTGTGTTGTGTTGTGCGCAGGCATTTGAGACTTCAACGTGGGAAGTTAATAGTAGTAGTGAATTTGGTGGAATTGGGATGATGGGGGGGGGCGGCTAAGAAGCAGATATTAATTGTCATTTCGTCATCAATTCGGAAAGTTATTTGTTTAGACAATTTTTGTTCTTCAGTTCGACCCCACGTGACAACAATTACTTTTATGCCAAAAAGAGCCAAAGTTGGTAAAGCAATGAACATAACATGTGAATCAGAAGGTCTTCCTGAACCAAGTTTTATCATAACCCACAATAACACGGAGATTATTGCTGAAAAGACGTACAGCATACCACAAGTGAATTGGAGTGATAGTGGATTATACCAATGTATCGCAAGGAATATACTTGGAAGCAATTCAAAGTGTTATTTTCTGACTGTTTCAGGTAAGGTTGGTTTAGTCTGATGCTGTATTATAGGTTCAAAATGTTGATACAATCCTGGTTCTTTGTCTTTAAGAAAATGTCATGCCATGAATAAGTTGATCGTGTTTATCGAGTCTTATGCAATATAATATTATATGCGATTTGCAACCCATAATACCTATACCATAATTTATTCGTAGTAATTCAAGGTTTCGTCGTTGTTGGCGAATACGTTATTTCAGAATTACTATGGCGCGATTTCTTCTTACGTTGCTTGTGGACAGTCTGCATGGTTCAGTCCGCATGGTTCAGTATGCGTCGGGAAAACGTTGGGAAAGTTTACTATCGTATTACAAAATAAAAAAAAACTTCATTGCCATGCATTGACATTCTTTTAATTTGTTTGCATCAATGCTGACAATACATGTTGAAAATAATGTTTTAAACGAATCCCATTTAAGGCAAATATTCTAAATGTGTTTTTAGGGGAGACAACATCTTCTACGAAAGTAGACCGTGATGTAGGTGACAATGTTGTAGTATGGCATATCGTGGTTTCATTAATATTGGGCATCGTCATTGGATGTCTCCTTTCCTACATCGTCTCATGGTCGCATCGTAAATTCAAAATCAAGAAAACTAAGCGTTCAATCCCTGAACATCCAACATCTCAAGGTAACACAACTTACCAGGAACTAGATCTCACAAAAATGAACACAGAAGATAATTATCAATCGTTAAAAGAGAATACCACTGCAATTCCACGAAATGAAGATGTACACGACGATAACTCAACTTACACGCAGTTGAGCAAAACCAAAGAAGTGGAGAACAACTATCAATCTTTAACTTGACACAGTTTTTACTACCTTATTTATGTCCACGGAACAGATTTATTCTTAACTATATTTTTATTCAATACATCTTTTATCAAGGTTCCAGCTGATCTGAATCATGAGGTCATGAGACTGATTTACTTTATTGAATCGGAAATAACATAAAAAGAATTCTGCAATATTTCAAAGATTCTATACGTGCTGGTTTGTTTGTTAGTTTAACATTGCACTGACCGAACTGGGTAAAAATACATTTCTAAATCAGTAATTTAAGCAGCTCTTTGAAATTGTCGAAATTGTTTGAAACTAATGTGACATGCTCGACTGCATTGCATTCGTACTGAATTACATGGAAATCCCATTTTATTAACCACACAACGGGAGGAAGTTTCGTTTTCATATATTTACATATAATACCAAGCGACAATACACAACTGAGAAGGCGGGAGAACACCACGCCAGACTGCATGGCAAAACACAAAAACCACGAAACAGCGTTTAGTGGATCATATCACAGGAATTTAACGAGTTTTCACTGGTTGATTTAACCTCAGTGTAACAAGTATGTAACAAGACTGGTTGGTTTCAACTACTAGTTTTACTGAGTCACCGATATATTTCCGACTGATAAGAACAATCCAACTAAAGACTAGCTATATTCCACGAATCGTATTACAAAGAACCACACCATGGTGCATATATAATTTATATATATATATATATATATATATATATATATATATATATATATATGTATATATATATATATATTGCTACTTACTTGGTTTGAAATATTTAATCGTAACTTTTTAATGCAGGTTTCACTTCCAAACTATGGTTATTGTTGGTCGTCTCGCATTATTGTGTTTTGCTTTTACGTTTCCTTTATCAGAAGGTAAGCAGTTGGCCTCGATGTGTCGTGTAGCAAAAATGTATATGGCACAAAGTCTTCATCGTAGCTTATTTAGAGATGTTAAAAACCGTATGTCACTTATAAATGTAGAACAGCAAAACAGTCTTAACATCGATGGGGACTGATATTCTGCTATATTTTTAACATTGTTGTGATGACTGATGAGATTAATCTATAATACTACAATTTCATTTCAGGAGCAGCTCAAAATACTGTAAATTAAATTTATTATTTAGGAGCAGTTCGTCCACCCAGTGGGACGAATTTGACGTTATTTCCTTATAAATTAAATAATGAAATAAAATGGACATTTGATAGTAAAGCTTCTGGTCAGGATTGGTTCTTCACTCGCAGAGAGACCAGAGCAAGAAAGCTAATTGCTGACATATCTCGGTCTGGTGAAATTTTTGTAGTCAACGCAACTTTACCTGGAGTTAGTGTAATTAAACCAGCAACATTGGTTTTAAGGAACGTTAATGAAGCTTTTAATGGAAAATACGATTTTCATATTATTCTGGAAAATGGAACTGTCGTTAATTCCTTTATTAACGTTTTTATTGCAGGTAAAGTTTTATTACAAAAAAAGGTTTTGTAAAATCTTACAGTACCAACTATCATTGAAATTAGTTTTCAATAAACATCATTACAGATAGCTATATTGAGGTTAGCACTTTTTATCACTATTTATATCAATTGATGGAATTCCTATAGAGTCACTTCGAGTCTGCGTCTGTCCATCGCTCTTAACAGTACTTTGAAACACTTACATCAATTACATGCAATGTATGTATGGTCTATAATCACATTTCAGCAAAACCAAATGTGACATTCAGTTGTTCTGATACCACGACGCTGAATGAAGGTGACGACTTCAGCTGTCTGTGTGAAGGTAAAGATGGAAGTCCACCAGCTGATGTTACCTGGTTTAAAGATGACACGAAGATTGGTGGAACAGGAAAGAAAGAACAATTGTTGACATTCCCTAACATTGATAATACAGAAAGTGGAACCTATAAATGTGTTGCTGAAAGCGACCCTGATGAAAGATATAAAGATGAAAAGACAATTGAAGTAACAGTTCATTGTAAGTGTGTATGTTGTGCACAGGCATTTGAGACTTCAACGTGGGAAGTTAATAGGAGTAATGAATTTGGGGGAATTGAGATGAGCGGAGTGGGGAGGGGGGGGGGGGGCTAAGAGGCAGATATTAATTGTAATTTCGTCTTGTGTATACCAAAGCCTCATCAATTCGAGAATCTTAGCCTCATCAAATTTTAGCCTCATCAATTCGAGAATCGAAAAGTTATTTGTTTAGACAATTTTTGTTCTTCAGTTCGACCCCACGTGACAACAATTACTTTTATGCCAAAAAGAGCCAAAGTTGGTAAAGCAATGAACATCACATGTGAATCAGAAGGTCTTTTTGAACCAAGTTTTATCATAACCCACAATAACACCGAGGTTATTGCTGAAAAGACGTACAACATACCACAAGTAAAGTGGAGTGATGGTGGATTATACCAATGTATTGCAAAGAATGTACTTGGAAGTAATCCAAAGTGTTATTTTTTGACCGTCTCGGGTAAGATAAGTTTAGTCTGATAGACTAATACTGATACTATATTAGTTCTTTGTCTTTAGGAAGTTGCCATGCCATGAATAAATTGATCGTGTTCATCGAGTCTTTGGCAGTGCAACATTTTATGTGATTCAATAGCCTTCTGAAGTGCTTACGTCACACAGTTTTCTATCTATACAATTTTGTCCCACTTGTTTCCCAGATTGCATTGCGATTCATTGTTCGAGACCGACATGACGTAAGCACCTCAAAGGTCTATTGCAATCCATAACATACATATACCTATAATTTATTCGTAGTAATTCAAAGGTTTCGTCGTTGTTGGCGAATAATTGATTCCGAATTATTATGGCACGATTTCTTCTTACGTTGCTTGTAGACAGTCTGCATGGTTCAGTCTGCATGGTTCAGTCTGCATGGTTCAGTCTGCATGGTTCAGTCTGCATGGTTCAGTCTGCATGGTTCAGTCTGCATGTAACCATCGCCAAATCCACGCCTCAATTACCTGATTTAACTTTTATTTGTTGTCGGGGACAGTTTACTATCGTATTTCAAAATAAAAAAACTTAATTTGTCTGCATCAGTGCTGACAATGCATGTTGGAAATAACTATTTAAGGTAATTTTTCAAACGAATCCATTTAAGTCAAATATTCTAAATGTGTTTTTAGGGGAGACAACATCTTCTACGAAAGTAGACCGTGATGTAGGTGATAATGTTGTAGTATGGCATATCGTGGTATCATTGATATTGGGCATCGTCATTGGATGTCTCCTTTCCTACATCGTCTCATGTTCTCGTCGTAAATTCAAAATCAAGAAAACTAAGCGTTCAATCCCTGAACTTCCAACATCTCAAGGTAACACAACTTACCAGGAACTAGATCTCACAAAAATGAACACAGAAGATACCACGGAAATTCCATGAAACTACACGACGATAACTCAACTTACACGCAGTTGAGCAAAACCAAAGAAATGGAGAACAACTATCAATCTTTAACTTGACACAGTTTTTACTACCTTATTTAGGCCACGGAACAGCTTTATTCTTAACTATATTTTTACTCAATACATGTTTTAACCAGGTCCAGCTGATCTGAAATAATGAGCCGGGTCATGAGTCTGATTTACTTTATTGAATGGGAAATAACATAAAAAATATTTCTGCAATATTTCTAAGATTCTATACGTGCTGGTTTGTTTATTGGTTTTAAATTACACTGACCGAACTGGGTACAAGATACATTTTAAAATCACCTCTTGAAAATTGTCGAAATTTTTTCAAACTAACATGACATGCTCGACTGCATTGCATTCGTACTGAATTACATGGAAATCCCATTTTATTAACCGCACAACGGGAGGAAGTTTCGATTTCATATATTTACATATAATACCAAGCGACAATACACAACTGAGAAGGCGGAAGAACACCACGCCAGACTGCATGGCAAAACACAAAAACCACGAAACAGCGTTTAGTGGATCATACCACAGGAATTTAACGAGTTTTCACTGGTTGATTTAACCTCAGTGTAACAAGTATGTAACAAGACTGGTTGGTTTCAACTACTAGTTTTACTGAGTCACCGATATATTTCCGCCTGATAAGAACAATCAAACACAAGACTAGCTATATTGCACGAATCGTATTACAAAGAACCACACCATGGTGCATACAAAATTTTTATATATATATTGTTACTCACTTGCATTCTATCCACATATGGTCTGAAATATTTAATCGTAACTTTTTAATGCAGGTTTCACTTCCAAACTATGGTCCTTCTTGGTTTTCTCGCATTATTTTGTTTTGCTTTTACGTTTCCTTTATCAGAAGGTAAGCAGTTGGCCTCGATGTGTCGTGTGCAAAAAATGTATATGGCGCTAAGTCTTCGTCGTAGCTTATTTAGAAATGATAAAAACCGCATGTCACTTATAAATGTAAAAGCTATTGCTCTTACTTTTGATTGCGATACAATTTCATTTCAGGAGCAGCTCAAAATACTGTAAATTAAATTTATTATTTAGGAGCGGTTCGTCCACCCAGTGGGAAGAATTTGACGTTATTTCCTTATAAATTAAATAATGAAATACAGTGGACATTTGATGGTAAAGCTTCTGGTCAGGATTGGTATTTCACTCGCAGAGGGACCAGAGCAAGAAAGTTAATTGCTGACATATCTAGGTCTGGTGAAATTTTTGTAGTCAACACAACTTTACCTGGAGTTAGTGTAGTTAAACCAGCAACATTGGTTTTAAAGAATGTTAATGAAGCTTTTAATGGAAAATATGATTTGCAAATCATTCTGGAAAATGGAACTGTCGTTAATTCCTTTATTAACGTTTTTATTGCAGGTAAGGTTTTATTAAAAAAAAAAGGTTTTGTAAAATCTTACAGTACCAACTGTCGTTGAAATTAGTTTTCAATAAACATCATTACAGATAGCTATATTGAGGTTAGCACTTTGATTTATATCAATTGATGGAATTCCTATAGAGTCACTTTGAGTCTGCGTCTGTCCATCGCTCTTAACAGTATTTTGAAACACTTACATCAGTTACATGCAGTTTATGTATGGTCTATAATCACATTTTAGCAAAACCAACAGTGACATTCAGCTGTCCTGATACCATGACGCTAAATGAAGGTGATGACTTCAGCTGTCTGTGTGAAGGTAAAGATGGAAATCCACCAGCTGATGTTACCTGGTTTAAAAATGATAAGAAGATTGGTGGAACAGGAAAGAAAGAACAATTGTTGACATTCCCTAACATTGATAATACACACAGTGGAACCTATAAATGTGTTGCTGAAAGCGACCCTGATGAAAGATATAAAGATGAAAAAACTATTGAAATAACAGTTCATTGTAAGTGTGTATGTTGTGCACAGGCATTTGAAACTTCAACGTTGGAAGTTAATAGGACCGAGTAGTGAATTTGGCGGAATTGGGATGAGGGGTGGGGTGGGGGCTAACAGGCAGATATTAATTGTAATTTCGTCATTGGTACCTGGCCTCATCAATTCGAGAAGTTATTTGTTTAGACAATTTTTGTTTTTTAGTTCGACCCCACGTGACAGCAGTTACGTTTATGCCAAAAAAGGCCAAAGTTGGTAAAGTAATGAACATCACATGTGAATCAGAAGGTCTTCCTGAACCACGTTTTATCATAACCCACAATAACACCGAGGTTATTGCTAAAAAGACGTACAACATACCACAAGTAAAGTGGAGTGATAGTGGGTTATACCAATGTATTGCAACCAATAAACTTGGAAGTAATTCAAAGTGCTATTTTTTGACCGTCTCGGGTAAGATAAGTCTAGTCTGATAGACTGATACTGATAGTATACTGGTTCTTTTTCTTAATTTACGAAGTTTCATGCCATGAATAAATTGATCGTGTTCATCGAGTCTTATGCAGTACAACATTTTACGTGATTCAATTGCAACCCATAACATACCTATACCTATAATTTATTCGTAGTAACTCAAAGGTTTCGTCGTTGTTGACGAATAATTGATTCCGAATTATTATGGCACGATTTCTTCTTATGTTGCTTGTGGACAATCTGCATGGTTCAGTCTGCATGGTTCAGTCTGCATGTAACTATCGCCAAATCCACGCCTCAATTACCTTATTTAACTTTTATTTTTTGCCGGGAAAGATTACTATCGTATTTCAAAATAAAAAAATTGAAATTCTTTTAATTTGTTTGCATCAATGCTGACAATACATGTTGAAAATAATTTTTCAAACGAATCCATTTAAGTCAAATATTCTAAATGTGTTTTCAGGGGAGACAACATCTTCTACGAAAGTAGACCGTGATGTAGGTGATAATGTTGTAGTATGGCATATCGTTGTTTCATTGATATTGGGCATCGTCATTGGATGTCTCCTTTCCTACATCGTCTCATGGTCGCATCGTAAATTCAAAATCAAGAAAACTCAGCGTTCAATCCCTGAACATCCAACATCTCAAGGTAACACAACTTACCAGGAACTAGATCTCACAAAAATGAACACAGAAGATAATTATCAATCGTTAAAAGGGAATACCACTGCAATTCCACGAAATGAAGATGTACACGACGATAACTCAACTTACACGCAGTTGAGCAAAACCAAAGAAGTGGAGAACAACTATCAATCTTTAACTTGACACAGTTTTTACTACCTTATTTATGTCCACGGAACAGATTTATTCTTAACTATATTTTTATTCAATACATCTTTTATCAAGGTTCCAGCTGATTTGAAATCATGAGGTCATAAGGCTGATTTACTTTATTGAATCAGAAATAACATAAAAAATACTTCTGCAATATTTCTAAGATTATATACGTGCTGGTTTGTTTATTGGTTTAAAATTACACTGACCGAACTGGGTACAAAATACATTTTTCAATCGGTAATTTAATACATACTGTATATCGATTAATTAAGCACCTCTTGAAAGTCTGGTTTTAAAGAATGTTGGTAAAGATTTTAATAGAAAATATGAATTTTAGCTTACTCTTATGATGGAAGTAACAGTGATTCTTATATTAACGTTATTGCGGGTGAGGTTTTATAATCGTAAAACCATCGTTGATGTTAGTTTTGCCCTAAATTAACAGATCATATCTATAAGCTCGCAGTCGAGATTATTAAGCTCTTTGAGGTCAGACACTCTTGATTCAAATTTATCCATGCAATTGCTGTATAGTACGTGTCTTCATCACTTTCTACTATTATAGCTAAGAAAAAAGCAACTTTCAAACACTTACAGTGTGTGTATGATTCATGAAATTTCAAATTTCAGAAAATCCAACAGTGAAATTAAATTGTTCTGATACCACGACGTTAAATGAAGGTGATGACTTCAGCTGTCTGTGTGAAGGTAAAGATAGAAATCCACAAGCTGATCTTACCTGGTTTAAAGATGACACGAAGATTGGTGGAACAGGAAAGAAAGAACACAGTGGAACGTACAGGTGTGTTGCTGAAAGGCACCCTGATGAAAGATATGAAGATAAAAAACAGTCAAAATAATAGTTCAATGTAAGTGTGTATATTATATGTAAAGGCATTATAAATATTATAGTTGGATTTAAATTCCCTCAAATTTAGAATTTTAAGATTTAATCCAGTTTATGCCAAACAACGAGCAATTTTAGAGCGATTGAAAAACCCACCATACGGTGGATAGCGCTATAATCTGCCTTTCGAACAAACGGCCCCAGATTTACGATTCGCCCCAAAGGCTGCAGGCAGACGAACAGCGGGAAATCGGCAGGTTTGGATATTAGCCTGATGCGCAAGTTCCTCACAAAATAAATGTCGCGCCCACGCGTAGCCCTCTAATAACCTGTGGATATACATATTTGCATATCATTACAAAAATATCCGAATGCGGAAGAACTTCCCGACATACAGACAACATTGCATTGATATACAGTATTCTGTGGAACATTGGATCAGAATTGGAATTTATCTTGTAGTATAGATAAAGGTGAATTATAATATAAGGCTAGTCACAACAGGAATAGTTTCCTAATCATTTTTCTTTGACATGCATGTCATTCAGCACTGTGTCTCTGGCATAATATATAGTTCTGACGATTTTACGACATGAAACGCGGACTTTAGTGCTATATAACAAGGGCAGATTTCGTATATTTTATTGATTCTATATTTTCAAATGCTGACGTTTATTGAAATCTCCATATCAATATCGTTCTATAGGTCAAAATAGTTTGTTGCGTTTCCAGCCGAAGTCACACACAGCAAGGTATGACATTCAATAAAATTAGCAATTTTAAAACGTTCAAAGTCCGCACACCGGTGAATGAATTTTTTCGGTCGTTTTCAAAAAATATTATACCCTTCTTCTTTAATGGATAGCATTCTGGACGTCATTGAAACAATCCACTTAGTTTCATGTTTAAAATGTATTTTTTGCGAGAGTATGTCAATTCTTCTATACTGATATGTCTAGATTTTAAACTTGCGAAGGTTGGACGGACTGCAAAAATTAACGTGATATTCTTAATATCATGCTTCTAAGATTGTGTATATGAATCATAGGCGTATACGAGCCGGGGAAAATGTTCCAGGTTTTTTCGACATAATTCATTATATTTCATTTATACAGTGCTCTAAGCCTCTAACGACGTTTTTTAAGTATAATGACAAATCCAAATTTATTTATTTAAAGGGTTCAGTTTTTTAGACAACGAAGAGCGCTTTGCATGATAGCACTTGGCTGAGACTCGAACAATGGGATGGGCAACGCTTAAAATCTAGCCGTTACCCTGGTAATATCTCGGGTTTAAACTTTCAATCTGTAGTTCCGCGTGTATTATTTCGAATACCGTGTATTTATTTTTTATACAGGTTCAACTTCAAATGACTTGTTCTATTTGCCTCGTTCTCCTTTGGTTTGCTTTTATATTTTTATCATCGGAAGGTAAGCGCGGTTGGTCATAATGAGCCAACAGGGCCAGCTTCTTAACTTACCTTCTCCCAGCTGGGACAAGGGGGGGAAGATGCCTTTTCATTTTACACGATTTAATTTATCTTAGGTAGAAATCAGTGTTAAGTTTAATATATAATCGGTGACGTGAGTTAACCGTTAAAATTTTTTCGCCCCATATATGCAGATGATGCAGACGAAACGTTTGGAGATCGCCACATCAAAAGTTCGACGTCTGAAACACGCCTAATATCCTATAAGAATTTTTGATCTGCATAGATTGCAAACAAAGATTTTAAATATTATAAAAACGTTTTATTATTATTAGGAGCAATTCGTCCACCAAGTGGGACAGACTTGACGTTATTTCCTCGTATATTAAATAATGAAATAAAGTGGACATTTGATGGTAAAGCTTCTCTTCGGACTTGGTTCTTCACTCGTAGAGGAGACACAACAAGAAAAACAATTGCTGGTATAGCTTCGACTGGTGACATTACAGTATTCAACAAAAGTCTACCTGGAGTTAGTGTAACTCCACCAGCAACACTGGTTTTAAAGAATGTTGATCAAGATTTCAATGGAAAATATGAATTTCAGCTTACTCTGGATGATGGAAGTAGCAGTGTTTCTTATATTAACGTTTTTATTACGGGTAAATAAAAGTGTTTGCAAAACATCGACCTGTGCCGTGCATGCGTTTTTTCTTTGTTGGCTGATTTAATTCAGGGTCAGGGGGTGTTCCGCTTGTTTTAGCGTTGTCCAAAGGCAATAATTGACGAAATTACATATAATTATGTACGTCACATAGGTATATTAGAACCACAAGAATTGTAGGCGATTCCTAGGCATGCTGACTATGCTGACCCGTCAATGGCGTTAATGGAAATAATTTTTCGCGTATCATTTTTCTTTTAAATTTCAGGTTCCATGATTGCGTAATTCAGGTGGGGGGGAGGGGTTGACACTTGCTTCTCTGATTTGCTCCTACGAAAATTTCGATCCTACATCCACCCCTGTCACGACATATAACTTAATTGCTCTTAACTAGAACCGTAAAATGGCATTTTCGGTGGTGTGTACGACAAATTTACTGTGTACGACATTTAACTTCATTTCAGCAAAACCAAGAGTGACATTCAGTTGTTCTGATACCACGACGCTAAATGAAGGTGATGACTTCAGCTGGCTGTCTGGTTTAAAGATGACACGAAGATTGGTGGAACAGGAAAGAAAGAACAATCATTGACTCTCAAAAATGTTGCTAATACAGACAGTGGAACGTACAAGTGTGTTGCTGAAAGCGACCCTGACGAAAGATATAAAGATGAAAAAACAATAAAGATTACAGTTGAATGTAAGTATGGTTGTAGCCTTGCAGGGCAATGAGGCAGGGTTGATGTGGAATAACAATTTGCCAGGCCAATATAAACGATATCTTACCACTCTCTCATGCTCTAATTGTGGAGATTGACTCTGATTGGCAAAGATATATGTACTTTATACTTCTATATTATGCGAGATAAGGACGTGTAACGGTGTCCTTTATCTTGTTGGGTTTTAAAGAAAATTATTGCATTATATTAGTTTGGTTATTAATTGTTCGCCATCAGTATTCAGATGGGAATGGCCCTGAGCTGGTGGTGACGCTCATATTTCCACTTTCATCTGTGAAATTAATGTTTCGTTTGTTTAAATGCAGTTAAACCGAGGAAACCAGAATTAACATTCACAAGTAATCCAGCTCCACTTGGTGGCTCATTTACCATATCATGTTCATCTGATGGTGTTCCTGAACCAATATTAATATACCCATAATGGTACCGAAGTCAGCACTGAAAAGTCGTTTACCATATCTCCAGTAAAGTGGAGTGATACTGGAAGATACGAATGTTTTGTAAAGAATAATCTGGGAAATGATTCAGTTTCTAAAGACTTGAAAGTAACAGGTACATATATATATATATATATATATATATATATATATATATATATATATATATATATATATATATATATATATATATATATATATATATATATTGCAAGTCTATATATTTTTTAAATATCGTGCGGAAAAACAAGAAACTTAATAAGTGAACGCGAAACATGAGACCAAGGTGAGTGATTTTGGTGTTTAAATCAGGCCATCCGCCAACACTGGAAACCATTAAGTAATTGTTTTGTAAAATAACAACACCGAGGCAAAGACATGCACGTCGAATTCAATAGAAACGTATAGGAAAATGTTGTTCGAACGTGAAATATGTTTATATTTTGAAATTCGTGCAAGATCAAAATTTTAATCAAAATTTTAAAAGACAATAGTAAGTGAATGTTTTTAATTTGTATTAAATAAAAGCCAAAGCATTGAAACGACTTTCTTACCTTGCTGACTCTTTTGGGAAGCGGAACTCTAGGTAAACCATAAAGTTTACCATGAAGGTGTTGAGACAAAATACCTTGCCCCAGTTGTATAAAAGTTAACTTTTAATTGTATATATATATTATTTTTCCTTAGTGGGTAAAGATGAACTGAGTTGGCCAAGAACGACAAAGTCAATGACAACATCTAAAACAAATAAGTCATCAACAAGCAGATCTATGGATCATGAGGAAAAATGTAAGGCATGATACTACAGCAGTTCTCATTTATATTTAGAAAAATTAAAACCTTGAGAGCAATTCTCCCAGGAAATTTATTATCATCTACCAACGTTAAGAGTTTAATTTTCTCTATAGTTAATTGTTGCTGTATCAATTGTTGCTGAAATCTGAGAATCTGCAGTCCGTACTGATGAAAGAAAAATAAAAGATTCAGATACCAAATACTAAACTGTTAATTGAGGCAATATAAAAATATAAACTTTTCCAACGCTCATTCATAAATAAGCGCGCCAAAATATATCTGCCGCAAAATAACTCACCATAAACAAAAATCACATCATTTTGAATATTATACACATTGATAGTACGAACATTTTTGGCCAATTCATTGCCTTGCCTATAAATAAAACTCTAAACACCGTGCAATTTAAACAAATAGATTATATGCATTTTCAGCTGCTTTTTCTCACCATGCACCTTAAGTCAATTAGATAATTGGTCCATGCCTAGCAAGGTCAGTCTATCAACGATATGTTGTATATTTATTTACAGGTTCAAATTATACAAGTTGTAAAACTGAATGGTACATTATTGTTGTGACTTTGGTGTCTGGAATTATAATATAAAATCTGGAATATAAAACATCTCAAGGTAACACAACTTACCAGGAACTAGATCTTACAAAAATGAACACAGAAGATAATTATCAATCGTTAAAAGAGAATACCACGGAAATTCCACGAAATGAAGATGTACACGACGATAACTCAACTTACACGCAGTTGAGCAAAACCAAAGAAGTGGAGAACAACTATCAATCTTTAACTTGACATAGTTTTTACTACCTTATTTATGGCCACGGAACAGATTTATTCTTAACTATATTTTTATTCGATATATCTTTTAGCCGATATATCTTTTAACCATTCGATATATCTTTTTATTGAATCGGAAATAACATAAAAAATATTTCTGCAATATTTCTAAGATTCTATACGTTTGTTTGCTGGTTTTAAATTGCACTGACCGAAAAAGGTACAAAATACATTTTAAAATCGGTAATTTAATACATGCTGTATATCGATTAAGCACCTCTTGAAAATTGTTTCAAACTAATATGACATGCTCGACTGCATTTCATTCGCACTGAATTAAATGGTAATCCTCCTCAATATCCACAAAATTAACAGGAGGGAGTTTCGTTTTCATATTTACATATAATACCAAGCGACAATACACAACTGAGAAGGCGGAAGAACTTTACGCCACACTGCGTGGCAAAACACGAAAATCTTAAAGAGCGTTTAATGGATCATTTCATGGGAATTTAACGAGTTTTCACTGGTTGATTTAACCTCAGTGTAACAAGTATGTAACAAGACTGATTGGTTTCAACTACTAGTTTTATTTAACGGTATATTTCCGCCTGATATGATCGTGGAGACTAAAAATATTGCATGTGTCGTATTACAAACAACCACAACATGCTTCATATATATTTCGCTACTGACTTTCATTCTATTCATATATACGGTCGACTATATATTATAATAATATAATCGTAATCTCTTAATATAGGTTTCACTTCCAAACTATGGTCCTTTTTGGTTTTCTCGCATTATTTTGTCTTGCTTTTAAGCTTCTTTTATCGGAAGGTAAGCAGTTGACCTCGATGTGACGTGTTGCAAAAATGTATATATATATGGCGCAAAATCGTAGCTTATTTAGAAACGTAAGAAAACCGCATGTCGCTTTAGAAAGACTGAAGAAAACGAAGAACAGCAAATTCTTAGCATTACAAAGGACTGATATTCTTCTGTATTTTTAACATGCTTGTGGTGATGCATGAGATTAATCTTTCCACCTATAATATTTCAATCAGCTTATAGTGGGGCCTAATTGAATCAGTACGTTTAAAAGCAATTTCTCAATTTTCTCTAGATTGCGATACAATTCCATGTTGGGAGCAGCTTCAAATACTCTAAATTAAACACCATGCATGTTTATTTTTATTAAGATTTTTTCAATCATAAAATGATAGAATTACCTTTTGATTATTTAGGAGCAATTAGTCCATCTAGTGGGACAGACTTGAAGTTATTTCCTCATATAATAAATAATGAAATAAAGTGGTCATTTGATGGTAAAGCTTCTATTCGGACTTGGTTCTTCACTCGTAGAGGAGACACAACAAGAAAAACAATTGCTGGTATAGGTGCGACTGGTGACATTACATTATTCAACAAAGGTTTACCTCGAGTCAGTGTAACTCCACCAGCAACACTGGTTTTAAGGAACGTTGATCAAGATTTCAATGGAAAATATGAATTTCAGCTTACTCTGGATGATGGAAGTAGCAGTGTTTCTTATATTAACGTTTTTATTACGGGTAAATAAAAGTGTTTGCAAAACATCGACCTTTGTGTGCATGCGTTTTTTCTTTTGTTGGCTGATTTCGGGGTCAGGGAGTGTTCCGCTTGTTTTAGCGTTGTCCAAAGGCAATAAATGACGAAATTACGTATAATTGCGCACGTCACATAGGTATATTAGAACCGCAAGAATTGTAGGCGATTCCTAGGCATGCTGACTATGCTGATCCGCCTAGCGTTAATGGAAATAATTTTTCGCATATCATTTTTCTTTTAAATTTCAGGTTCCGTAATCACGATTAAGTAATTCAGGTGGGGAGGGGTTGACACTTGCTTCTCTGATTTTCCCCTACGAAAATTTCGATCCTGGATCCACCCCTGTCACGACCTATAGCTTTATTGCTCTTTGCTAGAACCGCAAAATGACATTTCCAAAAATTTACTGTGTACGACTTTTAACTCCATTTCAGCAAAACCAAATGTGACATTCAGTTGTCCTGATACCACGACGCTAAATGAAGGTGACGACTTCAGCTGTCTGTGTGAAGGTAAAGATGGAAATCCACCAGCTGATGTTACTTGGTTTAAAGATGACAAGAAGATTGGGGGAACAGGAAAAAATGAACAATCATTGAATTTCAGTAACGTTGATAATACACACAGTGGAACCTATAAATGTGTTGCCGAAAGCGATCCTGATGAAAGATATAAAGATGAAAAAACAATGAAGATAATAGTTCAATGTAAGTATGGTTGCAGCCTTGCAGGGCAATGAGGCGGGGTTGATGTGGAATAACAATTTGCCAGGCCAATCTAAACGATATTTTACCACTCTCTCATGCTCTCATTGTGGAGATTGACTCTGATTAGCAATGATATATGTACTTTATACTTTTATATCATGCGAGATACGGACGCGTAGCGGTGTCCTTTATCTTGTTGGGTTTTATAGAAAATTATTGCATTATATTGGTTTGGTTATTAATTGTTCGCCATCCGTATTCAGATGGGATGGCCCTGAGCTGGTGGTGACACTCATGTTTCCACTTTCATCTGTGAAATTAATGTTTCGTTTGTTTGAATGCAGTTAAACCGAGGAAACCAGAATTAACATTCACAAGTAATCCAGCTCCACTTGCTGGCTCATTTACCATATCATGTTCATCTGATGGTGTTCCTGAACCAAGTTATAAAATAACCCATAATTGTACCGAAGTCAGCACTGAAAAGTCGTTAACCATATCTTCAGTGAAGTGGAGTGATGCTGGAAGATACGAATGTTTTGTAAAGAATAATCTGGGAAATGATTCAGTTTCTAAAGACTTGAAAGTAACAGGTACATATATATATTGAAAGTATGTATATTTTTTAATTATCGTGCGGAAAAACAAGAAACTTAATAAGTGAACGCGAAACACGAGACCAAGGCGAGGAATTTTGGTGTTTGAATCAGGCCATCCAAACACTGGAAACCGTTAAGTAATTGTTTTGTAAAATAACAACACTAAGGCAAGGACATGCACGTCGAATTCAATAGAAACGTATAGGAAAATGCTGTTCGAACGTGAAATATGTTTATTTTTTGAAATTCGTGCAAGATCAAAATTTTAACCAAAATTTTAAAAGACAATAGCAAGTGGATGATTTTAATTTGGCGTTGAAACAAAATACCAGGCCCAGTTGTATAAAAGTTAACATTTAACTGTAGTTAAGGACAGAATTGGCCAATCAGAGACGTGTATCGATGGAAAGATTTGCTTTAACACAGGGTTAAGCTAACCGGCTTTTGAACAAATATATACATATATATTTTTCTTTAGTGGGTAAAGATGAACCGAGTTGGCCAAGAACGACAAAGTCAATGACAACATCTAAAACAAACAAGTCATCAACAAGCAGGTCTATGGATTATGAGGAAAAAAGTAAGGCATGATACTACAGCAAATTGTGAAGTTATATTTAAAAAAATTAAAACATTGAAAGCAATTTTTTCAGGGATTTTACTATCATCTACCAACGTTAAATGTTAAAATTTCTCTATAGTTTAATTGTTGCTGTTTCACTCAATGCTTCGCACGATTTGCCAGGTCTCAACGAAAGATTTGTTGCATATTTATTTACAGGTTCAAATGATACAAGTTGTAAAACTGAATGGTACATTATTGTTGTGACTTTGGTGTCTGGAATTATCATCGGGATTCTCCTGCCAAAAATTGTTTCATTTTCCCGCCGAAAATTCCAAAATAGAAAACCTCAACTATCAAACCATGAACCTTCAGCATTTCAAGTTGATTCAACTTATCAAGAACTGGATCTTAAAAAAATGAACAATGAAGATAATTATCAATCATTGAGAGGGAATGTTGCAGGAAATGACGGTGTAAATAACGATGAGTCAAATTATGCAGAGTTGAACAAAACAAGAGATGTTGAAAACAATTATCAATCTCTAAATTGAACCAGCTAATTTTGTCCAAACCACCCCAAGCACCCCTGCGCGCTCGCCTTTTTTAAACTGACCTCTATACAACAACTGGACGCAACGTTATATATTTTACTGTTAAAGCGCCTGAATACGAGGCTGAGCATGCGTGGGATTTTAGGACGTCCATAGATGCTCAATTGGAGAGTGCATGTATATTCACATATAGGCCTTATCTCTTATATGCCCTTGATTGAGAGCGGTTTTTAACCGGGTATGTAAACTTAGATTGACCTTGGGGGCTAGGTCCTGAAGGTGAGTCTGCCAGATCTCAGATGGGCCTTTTTTGAGTGATTTTTTCTCCTAAAGTTACTATAAGCACGGATAAAACTTAAGTTAGACTCGGATAACAATAATATTTGTGTTGGGCTTTAAATTAAGTGTAGTGTGAACCTGGCTTTTAACTATGTATTTGGAAAACTTATCATCATACAGTTTTTTAGTTTTTGTGAATTTTTAGTAGAGTTCCTAAACTGAAATTTGGCATCAGCGACGGTTGAACCGGCATTTGGTGGAAGTCTGATTCAGAAAGAAAAAACAATTGCATCGCTGGACTGACTGGAGCGTGAGGTAATTCATCTGGTAGCCTCGGTATAGATTACCTTGCTGGTATAGAATAATTAGACTTTATATTTAGAAGGGTCATTCAGCGGTGCAAAGTATTCTCGTTTCTTCATTAAAAAATGCGCGACTACATTCACATTAAAAATTAAAATGTTCCCAGCTAAGTTGCCCCGTTCTATAGTCCCCTTATTATCAGGGCGCTCAAACCACCACTAGAGCAACTCCCATAATAAACGGAAGTTCTAAGAAGTTACGAAGGTTTATTTCAACCATCAGACATGAAGTTATTTCACCTTCAACATCTCAAGGTTACACAACTTACCAGGAACTAGATCTTACAAAAATGAACACAGAAGGTAATAATTATCAATCGTTAAAAGAGAATACCACGGGAATTCCACGAAATGAAGATGTACACGACGATAACTCAACTTACACGCAGTTCAGCAAAACCAAAGAAGTGGAGAACAACTATCAATCTTTAACTTGACACAGTTTTTACTACCTTATTTATGGCCACGGAACAGATTTATTCTTAACTATGTTTTTATTCGATACATGTTTTAACCAGGTTCCAGCTGATCTGAAATCATGAGGTCATGAGACTGATTTACTTTATTGAATCGGAAATAACATAAAAAATACTTCTGCAATATTTCTAAGATTCTATACGTGCTGGTTTGTTTGTTAGTTTAAAATTACACTGACCGAACTGGGTAAAAATACATTTTAAAATCCGTAATTTAATACATACTGTATATCCATTGAGCACCTCTTGAAAATTGTCGAAATTGTTTCAAACTAACATGACATGCTCGACTGCATTAAATGGAAATCCTCCTCAATAACCACACAACGGCGGAAGTTTCGTTTTCATGTATTTACATATTATACCAAGCGACAATACACAACTGAGAAGGCGGAAGAACTTTACGCCACACTGCGTGGCAAAACACGAAAATCTTAAAGAGCGTTTAATGGATCATTTCATGGGAATTTAACGAGTTTTCACTGGTTGATTTAACCTCAGTGTAACAAGTATGTAACAAGACTGGTTGGTTTCAACTACTAGTCTTACTGATTCATCGATATATTTCCGCCTGATAAGAACAATCAAACTCAAGACTAGCTATATTGCACGTATAATATTACAAACAACAACAAGATGCTGCCAAATATTTCGCTACTTACTTGCATCATATTCTATATTCATGTACGGTCTGAAAGATTTAATCGTAACTTTTTAATGCAGGTTTCACTGACTTCCAAACTATGGTCGTTCTTGGTTTTCTCGCATTATTTTGTTTTGCTTTTACGTTTCTTTCATCGGAAGGTAAGCAGTTGGCCTCGATGTGACGTGTGGCAAAAATGTATATGGCGCAAAGTCTTCGTCGTAGCTTATTTAGAGATGTTAAAAACCACATGTCACTTATAAATGTAGAACAGCAAAGCAGTCTTAACGTCAATGGGGACTGATATTCTGCTATATTTTTAACATGCTTGTTGTGATGACTGATGAGATTAATCTTTTCACCTTTTATACTTAATATCCTGAAAATATTCGAATAAACGTTTAAAAGCTGTTATTCTTAATTTAGATTGCGATACAATTTCATTTCGGGAGCAGCTCAAAATACTGTAAATTAAACATGCATGAGCATAATTTTTTTAAAGATATTTTCTAGCATAGAATAATAGAATGACATTTTGATTATTTAGGAGCGATTCGTCCACCAAGTGGGACAGACTTGATGTTATTACCTCATAAATTAAATAATGAAATAAAGTGGACATTTGATGGTAAAGCTTATCAGCGTGTTTGGTTATTCACTCGTAGAGGCGACACAGCAAGAAAAACAATTGCCACTATAAGTGTGGCTGGTGACATTACAATATTCAACAAAAGTCTACCTGGAGTTAGTGTAATTTCACCAGCAACACTGGTTTTGAAGAAAGTTGATAAAGATTTCAATGGAAAATACGAATTTCGGCTTACTCTGGATGATGGAAGTGTCATTGTGTCTTATGTCACGTTTTTATTGCGGGTAAGGTTTTATAAAATGAACTTCAGGTTTTCTTAAAATCGTAAAACTTTCGCCGGTGATGTCATTTTTGCCTTAAAAGAACACATGATATCCATATAACAGTTTCTCGCAGTCGAGATTATCAGTTAAGCTCTTTGAGGTCGGACACTCGGATTCAAATTGATCGCTTCGTCGCTTTCCACTATATAGCTAATTAAAAAGTAACTTCTTCAAACACTGACAGTGTATATATGGTTCATAAACAAATTTTAGAGAAGCCAACAGTGAAATTAAATTGTTCTAATACCACGACGCTAAATGAAGGTGATGACTTCAGCTGTCTGTGTGAAGGTAAAGATGGAAATCCACCAGCTAACGTTACCTGGTTTAAAGATGACACGAAGATTGGTGGAACAGGAAAGAAAGAACAAATTTTGACTCTCAAAAATGTTGATAATACAGACAGAGGAACGTACAAGTGTCTTGCTGAAAGCCACCCTGATGAAAGATATGAAGATAAAAAAACAGTCAAAATAATAGTTCATTGTAAGTATGTATAATATGCAAAGGCATCACAAGTATATTTAGTTGGACTTAGATGAGGTAAATAGGAAAGAAGAAACACAGCTAGGTGAATTTTTTGGTTTTTTAGTTCGACCCCACGTGACAACAATTACTTTTATGCCAAAAAAAGCCAAAGTTGGTAAAGCAATGAACATCACATGTGAATCAGAAGGTCTTCCTGAACCAAGTTTTATCATAACCCACAATAACACCGAGGTTATTGCTGAAAAGACGTACAACATACCACAAGTAAAGTGGAGTGATAGTGGTTTATACCAATGTATTGCAAAGAATATACTTGGAAGTAATTCAAAGTGCTATTTTTTTATCGTTTCAGGTAAAATGAGTTTAGTTTGATGCTGTATTATAGGCTAAAAATGCTGATACAATCCTGGTTCTTTGTCTTTAAGAAAATGTCATACCATGAATAAATTGATCGTGTTCATCGATTCTTATGCAGTACAACATCTTATGTGATTCAGTTGCATCCCATAACATACCTATACCTAAGTCATTTCAGAATTATTATGGCGCGATTTCTTCTTACGTTGCTTGTGGACAGTCTGCATGGTTCAGTCTGCATGGTTCAGTCTGCATGGTTCAGTCTGCATGGTTCAGTCTGCATGGTTCAGTCTGCATGGTTCAGTCTGCATGGTTCAGTCTGCATGGTTCAGTCTGCATGGTTCAGTCTGCATGGTTACGTCGCCAAATCCACGCATAAATTACCTGATTTAACTTTTTTTTGTCGGAAAAGTTCTATCAGAATTGCAAAATAAAAAAACTTCATTGTCATTGACATCCTTTTAATTTGTCTGCATGAATGGTGACAATGCATGTTGAAAATAACTATTTAATGTAATTTTTTAAACCAATAAATTTAAATCAAATATTCTAAATGTGTTTTTAGGGGAAACAACATCTTCTACGAAAGTAGACTGTGATGTAGGTGACAATGTTGTAGTATGGCATATCGTTGTTTCATTGATATTGGGCATCGTCATTGGATGTCTCCTTTCCTTCATCGTCTCATGTTCGCATCGTAAATTCAAAAGCAAGAAAACCCAGCGTTCAATCCCTGAACATTCAACATCTCAAGGTAACACAACTTACCAGGAACTAGATCTCACAAAAATGAACACAGAAGATAATTATCAATTGTTAAAAGGGAATACCACGAGAATTCCACGAAATGAAGATGTACACGACGATAACTCAACTTACACGCAGTTGAGCAAAACCAAAGAAGTGGAGAACAACTATCAATCTTTAACTTGACACAGTTTTTACTACCTTATCTATGTCCACGGAACAGATTTATTCATAACAATATTTTTTTCGATCTGATTTAACCAGGTTCCAGCTGATCTGAAATCATGAGGTCATGAGTCTGATTTGCTTTATTGAGTCGGAAATAACATAAAAAATATTTCTGCAATATTTCTAAGATTCTATATACGTGCTGGTTTGTTTATTGGTTTAAAATTACACTGACCGAACTGGGTAAAAAATACATTTTTCAATCGGTAATTTAATACATACTGTATATCGATTATTTAAGCACCTCTTGAAAGTCTGGTTTTAAAGAATGTTGGTAGAGATTGAAATATGAATTTCAGCTTACTTTTTTATGATGGAAGTAACAGTGATTTTTATATTAACGTTATTGCGGGTGAGGTTTTATAATCGTAAAACCATCGTTGATGTTAGTTTTGCCCTAAATTAACACATCATATCTATAAGCTCGCAGTCGAGATTATTAAGCTCTTTAAGGTCAGACACTCTTGATTCAAATTTATCCATGCAATTGCTGTATAGTACGTGTCTTCATCGCTTTCTACTATTATAGCTAAGAAAAAAGCAACTTTCAAACACTTACAGTGTGTGTATGATTCATAAACAAATTTCAGAAAAGCCAACAGTGAAATTAAATTGTTCTGATACCACAACGCTAAAAGAGGGTGGTGACTTCAGCTGTCTGTGTGAAGGTAAAGATGGAAATCCACCAGCTGATCTTACCTGGTTTAAAGATGACAAGAAGATTGGTGGAACAGGAAAGAAAGAACACAGTGGAACGTACAGGTGTGTTGCTGAAAGGCACCCTGATGAAAGATATGAAGATAAAAAACAGTCTAAATAATAGTTCAATGTAAGTGCATGTGTATATTATATGTAAAGGCATTATAAATATTTATAGTTGGATTTAAATTCCCTCAAATTTAGAATTTTAAGATTTAATCCAGTTCATGCCAAACAACGAGCAATTTTAGAGCGATTGAAACTTGAAAGAACCACTATACGGTGGATAGCGCTATCCGCCTTTCGAACAACCGGCCCCAGATTTACGATTCTCCCCAAAGGCTGCAGGCAGACGAACAGCGGGAAATCGGCAGGTTTGGATATTAGCCTGATGCGCAAGTTCCTCACAAAATAAATGTCGCGCCCACGCGTTGCCCTCTAATAACCTGTGGATACATATTTGCATATCATTACAAAAATATCCGAATGCGGAAGAACTTCCCGACATACAGACAACATTGCATTGATATACAGTATTCTGTGGAACATTGGATAGGAATTGGAATTTATCTTGTAATATAGATAGAGGTGAATTATAATATAAGGATAGTCGCAACAGGAATAGTTTCCTAATCATTTTTCTTTGACATGCATGTCATGTAGCACTGTGTCTCTGGCATAATGTATAGTTCTGACGATCTTACGACATGAAACGCGGACTTTAGTGCTAACAAGGGCGGATTTCGTATATTTTATTGATTCTATATTTTCAAATGCTGACGTTTATTGAAATCTCCATATCAATATCGTTCTATAGTTCAAAGTAGTTTGTTGCGTTTCCAGCCGAAGTCACACACAGCAAGGTATGACATTCAATGAAATTAGCAATTTTAAACGTTCAAAGTACGCACACCGGTGAATGAATTTGTTTGGTCGTTTTCAAAAAATATTATGCCCTTCTTCTTCGATAGATAGCATTCTGGACGTCAATTGAAACAATCCACTTAGTTTTATCTTTAAAATATATTTTTTGCGAGAGTATGTCAATTCTTCTATACTGATATGTCTAGATTTTAAACTTGCCGGTTGGACGGTCTGCAAAAATTAACGTGATATTCTTAATATAATGCTTCTAAGATTGTGTATATGAATCATAGGCGTATACGAGCCGGGGAAAATATTCCAGGTTTTTTCGACATAATTTATTATATTTCATTTATACAGTGCTCTAACGACGTTTTTTAAGTATGATGACAAACCCAAATTTATTTATTTAAAGGGTTCAGTTTTTTCAGACCACGAAGAGCGCTTTGCATGATAGCACTTGGCTGAGGCTCGAACAATGGGATGGGCAACGCATAAAATATAGCCGTAACTCTAGTAATATCTCGGGTTTAAACTTTCAATCTGTAGTTCCGCGTGTATTATTTCGAATACCGTGTATTTATTTTTTATACAGGTTCAACTTCAAATGACTTGTTCTATTTGCCTCGTTTTCCTTTGGTTTGCTTTTATATTTTTACGATCGGAAGGTAAGCGCGGTTGGTCATAGTGAGCCAACAGGGCCAGCTGCCCCACTTACCTTTTTCCAGCTGGGACAAGGGGGGAAAGATGCCTTTTCATTTTACACGATTTAATTTATCTTAGGTAGAAATCAGTGTTAAGTTTAACATATAATCGGTGACGTGAGTTAACCGTTAAAATTTTTTCGCCCCATACATGCAGATGATGCAGACGAAACGTTTGGAGATCGCCACATTAAAAGTTCGACGTCTGAAACACGCCTAATATCCCATAAGAATTTTTGATCTGAATATAATTAAAAAGCATAGATTGCAAACAAAGATTTTAAATATTATAAAAACGTTTTATTATTTTTAGGAGCAATAAGTCCACCAAGTGGTACAGACTTGAAGTTATTTCCTCATATATTAAATAATGAAATAAAGTGGACATTTGATGGTAAAGCTTCTATTCGGAATTGGTTCTTCACTCGTAGAGGAGACACAGCAAGAAAAACAATTGCCATTATATCTTCAACTGGTGACATTACAGTATTCAGCAAAAGTCTACCTGGAGTTAGTGTAACTCCACCAGCAACACTGGTTTTAAAGAACGTTGATCAAGATTTCAATGGAAAATATGAATTTCAGCTTACTCTGGATGATGGAAGTAGCAGTCTTTCTTATATTAACGTTTTTATTACGGGTAAATGAAAGCCGGTGTTTGCAAAACAACGACCTTTGTGTGCATGCGTTTTTTCTTTTGCTGGCTGATTTCAGGATCAAGCGGTGTTCCGCTTGTTTTAGCGTTGTCCAAAAGCAATAATTGAGTAGGGATGAAATTACATATAATTACATAGAACCACAAGAATTGTATTCGATTCCTAGGCATGCTGACTATGCTGACCCGCCTATGGCGTTAATGGAAATAATTTTTCGCGAATCATTTTTCTTTTAAATTTCATGTTCCGTGATTGCGTAATTCAGGTGGAGGGGGGGGTTGACACTTGTTTCTCTGATTTTCCTCTACGAAAATTTCGTTCGTTGATCCACCCCTGTCACGACCTATAGCTTTGTTGCTCTTTACTAGAACCGTAAAATGACATTTTCAAAAATTTACTGTGTTCAACATTTAACTTCATTAATTTCAGCAAAACCAAATGTGACATTCAGTTGTTCTGATACCACGACGCTAAATGAAGGTGATGACTTCAGCTGTCTGTGTGAAGGTAAAGAAGGAAATCCACAAGCTGATGTTACCTGGTTTAAAGATGACAAGAAGATTGGTAGAACAGGAAAGAAAGAACAAATGTTGACTCTCAAAAATGTTCATAATTCAGACAGTGGTACCTATAAATGTGTTGCTGAAAGCGACCCTGATGAAAGATATAAAGATGAAAAAGCAATGAAGATAATAGTTGAATGTAAGTATGATTGTAGTCTTGCAAGGCAATGAGGCGGGGTTGGTGTGGAATAACAATTTGCCAGGCCAACGATATTTTACCACTCTCTCAAGCTCTAATTGTGGAGACTGACTCTGATTAGCACCGTAAAGCTATAAGTACTTTATATTTTTATAGTATATGCTAGATACGGACGCGTAGCGGTGCCCGAGGCACTCCTTTATCTTGTTGGGTTTTAAAGAAAATTATTGCATTATATTGGTTTGGTTATTAATTGTTCGCCATCAGTATTCAGATGGAATTGCCCCCTGAGCTGGTAGTGACACTCGTGTTTCCACTTTCATCTGTGAAATTAAAGTTTCGTTTGTTTGAATGCAGTTAAACCAAGGAAACCAGAATTAATATTCACAAGTAATCCAGCTCCACTTGGTGGCTCATTTACCATATCATGTTCATCTGATGGTGTTCCTGAACCAAGTTATGATATAACCCATAATGGTACCAAGGTCAGCAATGAAAAGTCGTTAACCATATCTCCAGTAAAGTGGATTGATGCTGGAAGATACGAATGTTTTGTAAAGAATAATCTAGGAAATGATTCAGTTTCTAAAGACTTGAAAGTAACAGGTACATATATATATATATATATATATATATATATATATATTATATATATATATATATATATATATATATATATATATATATATATATAGAAAAAGGTTGCTTGTCAACTAGAGAGATATTATTCGAACATAACCACTGCTTTGTATTTTTTAATATCACTTTATTCACAAACGTTTTCGCTCTCTTAGCTCTTCAGGTGATAAATGATGACAGTGGTTATTTTGTTTACTTACATATAGTGTAATATGATACATCCTATTTAGTGTGACTATGTTAAAGTTGTGTTATTTACAAAGATAAAATTAGCATGCATTAAGATTAGGTTCTAGTGTTCTAATTATTTGTTTCTCTTTGGTCTCTCTTATTAGTCTATTAGCGTTGATACACTTATAGATTGGCATAATGTTAAAGTTGCCTTTGCTACATTTAGATAGGTATTCACTGACGGTTAAATGTCGATATTCTTTGTGTCTAATATGCTGCATGCTTATGCAAAGTTACTCTGTTTCTGAGGTTTTCAGTCGTTCCCACGTAGAAACTGTTGCAATTTGGGCATATTATGATGTAAATAACTCCTAAATTTACAGTTCATGTCATATTTTTCCGTCCACGTTTTTCCATTCTTCAGTTCAATTTTGTCCCCGGTGATTATATGAGGGCATGTGCCGCAACGAGGTTCATTGCACTTTGTCACAGTTGGCGTGGCGTTGGACGTTGAAAATTCCGCTTTCGTTAAAATTCCTTTTAAGTTTTTCGGTTGTCGTCTGGTTACAATAAGATTTGTTTTCTCCATTGTACTCCTTAATTCGTCTGACAAATTTAAAACTTTCACTGTTTCCCTTACTTTCCCAATAATGCTAGGGTTATTTGGATTGTGTGTTAACACTAGAGGTAATATTCTGCCTTCGGGTTCCTTCGCCTTTGGTGTTCTTAATTCCTCGATACTTTGGCCTTTCGCTTTTTCGAAGCTTGAGTTAATTAAGGTTGTTGGATAGTTTCGACGTACGAGAAATATTCTAAGTTCTTCCAAGCGTTGTTCACGAATTTCATGGTTGGATAATCGTGCAAATTCGTCTAGCTAATGTGTAGGGGATGTTGGTCTTACAGTGTTTGGGATGGCAGGAGTTGAAGTCGAGGTACTGGTGGGAGTCTGTTCCCTTGTAGTAGATGTCTGTGTAGATTGTTCTTCCGTCTTTACATAGTAAGATATCTAGAAAAGGAGTTGTGACTCATGTACTTCCATTGTAAATCTGAGTTTCGGATGAAGGTCGTTCAAAAGTGTGTGTAGTTCATCAAGTTCCTCCCGTGTTTTGTCCCAAAATAGGAAGCAGTCGTCCAAGTATCTTTTAAATATGGCGATGAATTGTTCTCGTTGTTCCGTGCCATAACGGATCTCGAATCGTTCATATAGTTTTCTTTCTAGGAAACCCATCACCAATGTTGCATATGTTGGGGCCATTTTTGTGCCCATGGCGGTTCCTTGAATCTGTCGATAATGTTGGTCATCGAATTTGAACGTATTTTCTTTTAGCACGATGGATACGGCATTTTGAATAAATCCTTTCGAAAATGGGCGGGCAAGATGTGCCGTGTAATTATCTAGCCAGTATTCCATAGCTTCTAGACCTAGTTCATGTGGGATATTTGTGTAAAGATTAACGACGTCAAATGACACTAGTAATGTTTCATCGGTTACTTCATTTGGAATAATATCTCTCTAGTTGACAAGCAACCTTTTTCTATATCTACACTTGTATTTGGCACAACGCAACTTTTATATATATATATATATATATATATATATATATATATATATATATATATATATATATATTTCAAGTCGATATTTTTTTTAAATATCGTGCGGAAAAACAAGAAACTTGATAAGTGACGCGAAACACGAGACCATGGCGAGGAATTTTGGTGTTTGAATCAGGCTATTCAAACACTGGAACCATTAAGTAATTGTTTTGTAAAATAACAACACCGAGGCAGGGACATGCACGTCAAATTCAATAGAAACGTATAGGAAAATTCTGTTCGAACGTGAAATATGTTTATATTTTGAAATTCGTGCAAGATCAAAATTTTAACCAAAATTTTTAAAGACAATAGTAAGTGGGTGATTTTAATTTGACGTTGAAACAAAATACCAGGCCCAGTTGTATAAAAGTTAACATTTAACTGTAGTTAAGGACAGAATTGGCCAATCAGAGACGTGTATCGAAGGAAAGATTTGCTTTAAAACAGGGTTAAGCTAACCGGCTTTTGAACAAATATATACATATGTATTTCTCTTTAGTGGGTAAAGATGAACCGAGTTGGCCAAGAACGACAAAGTCAATGACAACATCTAAAACAAACAAGTCATCAACAAGCAGGTCTATGGATCATGAGGAAAAAAGTAAGGCATGATACTACAGCAGATTCGCATTTATATTTCAAAAAATTAAAACATTGAAAGCAGTTTTTCCACGCCGGATTTTACTATCATCTACCAACGTTAATTAAATGTTAAAATTTCTCTATGGTTTAATTGTTGCTGTTTCACTCAATGCTTCGCACGATTTGCCAGGTATCAACGAAAGATGTGTTGTATATTTATTTACAGGTTCAAATTATACAAGTTGTAAAACTGAATGGTACATTATTGTTGTGACTTTGATGTCTGGAATTATCATCGGGATTCTCCTGCCAAAAATTGTTTCATGTTCCCGCCGAAAATTTCAAAATAGAAAACCTCGACTATCAAACCCTGAACCTTCAACATCTCAAGTTGATTCAACTTATCAAGAACTGGATCTTAAAAAAATGAACAAGGAAGATAATTATCAATCATTGAAAGGGAATGTTGCACGAAATGACGGTGTAAATAACGATGAGTCAAATTATGCAAAGTTGAACAAAACAAGAGATGTCGAAAACAACTATCAATCTCTAAGTTGAACCAGCTAACTTTGTCAAAACCACCCCAAGCACCCCTGCGCACTCGCCTTTTTTAACTTACAAACTTACCTCTATACAATAACCTAATGCAACGTTATATATTTTACTATTAAAGCGCCTTGGTACGAGGCTGAGCATGCGTGGAATTTAAGGACGTCCATAGATGCTCAATTGGGGAGTGCATGTATATTTACATATATAGGCCTTATCTCTTATAGCCATTGATTGAGAGCGGTTTTTAACCGGGTATGTAAACTTAGATCATATACGCCATCAATTAATTTGGGGTAACCCTGGGGGCTGGGTCCTGAAGGTGAGTCTGCCAGATGGGCTTTTTTTGAGTGATTTTTTCTCCCAAAGTAACTATATAAGCACGGATAAAACTTGAGTTAGACTCGGATACCAATAATATTTGTGTTGGGCTTTAAATTAAGTGTAGTGTAAACCGGGCTTTCAACAATGTATTTGGAAAACTTATCATCATACAGTTTTTTAGTTTTTGAGAATTTTTAGTGCAGCAGGCATCAATAACGGTTAACCCGGCATTTGGTGGAAATCTCATTCAGAAAAAAAACCCAATTACATCGCTAGAATAGATTAATCACCTTGCTGGTATAGAATAATTGGACTTTATTATATAGAAGGATCGCTCAGCGGTAAAAGTATTCTCGTTTCTTTATGCAAAAATGCGCGACTAAATTCACACTAAGGAATTCTAGAGCAACTAAGAAAAAAACAAGACGCCTGTTCTGGCGTTAACTCCGGCGTGCCGCACACTTGCCAGTCTTCAATATAAAGCTTCTGAACATAAACAAATCAATACAGTTCATACAGTTCATACCATACATGCCTTGCCAACCTAAATGTTATTCGATCGCAACATTCAAAAGCACATCGTACTTTAAAAAGCATAGAAGTTCAACTGTTCAAAAATGTAAATAAACCGCATGATACGTTCACTTTGTCTTACACTTTGCCTTTGGAATTCGCGCTTATATAGTTATAATAAATCTTCAATCCTGTGCAAACTACGCGACGTGCAACGCGCCCATACACGACCACATCATCTTGTTGAAATAGCAGCGATATTATTAAAATAGGACCAGAATCAGCTACATGTATTAAATATATTATTCTTACCCCAATTAAATCTAAACTTAATCGAACAGCATCAAAAGAACCGTTTATTTGTTCCTCTTGGAGGAATTGCCGTATCATGCGAGCAAAATCGAATCGCGCATCGGAAAATTAGCCAAACTGCTGTGCACCACAACTCTTAGAAGATAAGACTGGGACGTAGATAAATACGGTCACAAACACAATTCAAATTCTAGTATATTTAATTTCGCGCCAAAACACACTTGCGACGACGAAAAATAAAAAAAAATAAAAACCAAAAAAAAACAAAAACAAAAACAAAACAAAACGAGGCGAATTTTCAACTCCATCGCTGACGCCGGAGTAATAAACACGCCTCGCAACGAAGTATTATGTTATTCGAATCAGGAAATTGACCCCAATTTTGTGGACAGCTCAAAATACCGTAAACATGTCTTTGGACAGAGCATAATTTATTTTTATTTGATTTTCAAACTAAAAATGAAAACAAAAACCATTGATTATTTAGGAGCGATTCGTCCACCAAGTGGGACAGACTTGAAGTTATTTCCTCATATATTAAATAATGAAATAAAGTGGACATTTGATGGTAAAGCTTCTATTCGGACCTGGTTCTTCCCTGGTAGAGGAGGCACAACAAGAAAAACAATTGCTAGTTTGGGTGTTACTGGTGACATAACACTATTAACAAAAGTTTACCTGAAGTCAGTGTAACTCCACCAGCAACACTGGTTTTAGAGAATGTTGATCAAGATTACAACGGAAAATATGAATTTCAGATTACTCATGATGATGGAAGTAACAGTCTTTCTTAGATTAACGTTTTTATTGCGGGTAAGGTTTTATGAAAAGATAAGGTTTTACTGAAATTAGCTCTCATATGATTTAAATCGATGCAATTACTGCAGTCACTGCATGAATATTTCATATTTATCACTCTTCACTATAACAGCAAAATAATCCTTTTAGACATATAAATAACATGTATGTCTTATAATTACTTCAGCAAAACCAAATGTGACATTCAGTTGTTCTGATACCACGACGCTAAATGAAGGTGATGACTTCAGCCGTCTGTGTGAAGGTAAAGATGGAAATCCACCAGCTGATGTTACCTGGTTTAAAGATGACAAGAAGATTGGTTGAACAGGAAAGAGAGAACAATTGTTGACTCTCAGTAACGTTGATAATACACACAGTGGAACCTATAAATATGTCGCTGAAAGCGACTCTGATGAAATATATAAAGATGAAAAATCAATCAAAATAACAGTTCAATGTAAGTATGACAATAAAACAATACTCTGCATGTTATAATCAAAGGAAATCGTACCTTAAGACTTGATACGGCAGATATATCATTTGAATAATTTATCATAGGCCTATTAATAGTTTAAAAAAGTCGCTGTATAAATATATCAGTAGCTACTCCATTAAGATCCTAACATGATTTAAAAACTGAAGTTCACCATACGTTCCTCGTATAACCTAAAAATAGTTCCATAAGACACAGTGGCGTCGTGAGCAGGGCCAAGGGGAGTTAAGGGAGCATTTTACTCCACCCGCCCTCTAAAATTGGACCTCTTCAGATTTCAATTTCATTTATTGCCCTGTTTATTTACTTTATTCGCAAAAAATAAAAAATTATATTTGTTCACGGGCAGTCGAACCGAGGAAACCAGAATTAACATTCACAAGTAATCCAGCTCCACTTGGTGGCTCAGTTACCATATCATGTTCATCTGATGGTGTTCCTGAACCAAGTTATAAAATTACCCATAATGGTACCAAGGTCAGCACTAAAAAGTCGTTTACCATATCTCCAGTAAAGTGGAGAGATGCTGGAACTTATGAATGTTTTGTAAAGAATAATCTGGGAAGTGATTCAGTTTCCAAATATTTAACAGAAAAAGGTAAATATGATAAAATTGCACATATGGACACAACACGCAAAATTACATCTTAATATTATAAAGAATCAATCCTGTATCGCCAATCACTATTCTAAGAATATTTTAAAAATGCTAAATTGATTACTAATGTACTCTCTAATTTCTTTTTTGTGTATGTGGCATTTAATTTGTGTATGTCAGGAATGTCAGTTATTGGATTCGCGAACTTCTCTTCGGACTTGGTTCTTCACTCGTAGAGGAGACACAGCAAGAAAAACAATTGCCACTATAGGTGTGACTGGTGACATAACAGTATTCAACAAAAGTCTACCTGGAGTTAGTGTAACTCCACCAGCAACACTGGTTTTGAAAAATGTTGATAAAGATTTTAATGGAAAATATGAATTTCGTCTTACTCTGGATGATGGAAGTAACAGTGATTCCTATATTAACGTTTTTATTGTGGGTAAGGTCTTATAAAAAGACAAGGTTTTTTTGAGGTAATCTCTTATATGATCTAAATCGATGCAATTACTGCAGTCACTGCATGGATATTTCATATTTAGTATCACTCTTCACTGATAACAGCAAAATAATCCTTTTAGACATATAAATAACATGTATGTCTTATAATTACTTCAGCAAAACCAAATGTGACACTCGGTTGTCCAGATACCACGACGCTAAATGAAGGTGATGACTTCAGCTGTCTGTGTGAAGGTAAAGATGGAAATCCACCAGCTGATGTTACCTGGTTTAAAGATGACAAGAAGATTAGTGGAACTGGAAAGAATGAACGACTGTTGACATTCACTAACATTGATAATACAGACAGTGGAAACTATAAATGTGTTGCTGAAAGCGACCCTGATGAAAGATATAAAGATGAAAAAACTATTGAAATAACAATTCATTGTAAGTGCATGTGTATGTTGTGCACAGGCATTTGAGACTTCAACGTGGGAAGGTAATAGGACCGAGTAGTAAATTTGGCAGACTATTGGGATGAGGGGGGGGGGGGCTAACAGGCAGATATTAGTTGTAATTTCGTCATTGGCCTCTAGTCTCATCAATTCGGAAAGTTATTTGTTTAGACAATTTTTGTTCTTCAGTTCGACCCCACGTGACAACAATTACTTTTATGCCAAAAAGAGCCGAAGTTGGTAAAGCAATGAACATCACATGTGAATCAGAAGGTCTTCCTGAACCAAGTTTTATCATAACCCACAATAACACCGAGATTATTGTTGAAAAGACGTACAACATACCACAAGTGAATTGGAGTGATGGTGGATTATATCAATGTATCGCAAGGAATATACTTGGAAGCAATTCAAAGTGTTATTTTCTGACCGTTTCAGGTAAGGTTGGTTTAGTCTGATGCTGTATTATAGGTTCAAAATGTTGATACAATCCTGGTTCTTTGTCTTTAAGAAAATGTCATGCCATGAATAAGTTGATCGTGTTCATCGAGTCTTATGCAATATAACATTATATGCGATTTGCAACCCATAATACCTATACCATAATTTATTCGTAGTAATTCAAGGTTTCGTCGTTGTTGGCGAATACGTTATTTCAGAATTATTATGGCGCGATTTCTTCTTACGTTGCTTGTGGACAGTCTGCATGGTTCAGTCTGCATGGTTCATTATGGGTCGGGAAAACGTTGGGAAAGTTTACTATCGTATTACAAAAAGAAAAAAACTTCATTGCCATGCATTGACATTCTTTTAATTTGTTTGCATCAATGCTGACAATACATGTTGAAAATAATGTTTTAAACGAATCCCATTTAAGGCAAATATTCTAAATGTGTTTTTAGGGGAGACAACATCTTCTACGAAAGTAGACTGTGATGTAGGTGACAATGTTGTAGTATGGCATATCGTTGTTTCATTGATATTGGGCATCGTCATTGGATGTCTCCTTTCCTACATCGTCTCATGGTCGCATCGTAAATTCAAAAGCAAAAAAAAACAGCGTTCAATCCCTGAACATTCAACATCTCAAGGTAACACAACTTACCAGGAACTAGATCTAACAAAAATTAACACAGAAGATAATTATCAATCGTTAAAAGAGAATACCACGGAAATTCCACGAAATGAAGATGTACACGACGATAACTCAACTTACACGCAGTTGAGCAAAACCAAAGAAGTGGAGAACAACTACAATCTTTAACTTGACACAGTTTTTACTACCTTATTTATGGCCACGGAACAGATTTATTCATAACAATACTTTTATTCGATATATCTTTTAACCAGGTTCCAGCTGATCTGAAATCATGAGGTCATGAGACTGATTTACTTTATTGAATCGGAAATAACATAAAAAGAATTCTGCAATATTTCAAAGATTCTATACGTGCTGGTTTGTTTGTTAGTTTAACATTACACTGACCGAACTGGGTAAAAATACATTTTTAAATCCGTAATTTAATACATACTGAATATCCATTGAGCACCTCTTGAAAATTGTCGAAATTGTTTCAAACTAACATTACATGCTCGACTGCATTGCATTCGCACTGAATTAAATGGAAATCCTTGATGGAAGTTTCGTTTTCATATATTTACATATTATACCAAGCGACAATACCAAATGAGTCTGAGAAGGCGGAAGAACGTCACACCACACTGCATGGCAAAATACGAAAACCACGAAACAGCGTTTAGTGGATCTATATCACAGGAATTTAACGAGTTTTCACTGGTTGATTTAACCTCAGTGTAACAAGTATGTAACAAGACTGGTTGGTTTCAACTACTAGTTTTACTGATTCATCGATATATTTCCGCCTGATAAGAACAATCAAACTCAAGACTAGCTATATTGCACGTATAATATTACAAACAACAACAAGATGCTGCCAAATATTTCGCTACTTACTTGCATCATATTCTATATTCATGTACGGTCTGAAAGATTTAATCGTAACTTTTTAATGCAGGTTTCACTGACTTCCAAACTATGGTCGTTCTTGGTTTTCTCGCATTATTTTGTTTTGCTTTTACGTTTCTTTCATCGGAAGGTAAGCAGTTGGCCTCGATGTGACGTGTGGCAAAAATGTATATGGCGCAAAGTCTTCGTCGTAGCTTATTTAGAGATGTTAAAAACCACATGTCACTTATAAATGTAGAACAGCAAAGCAGTCTTAACATCAATGGGGACTGATATTCTGCTATATTTTTAACATGCTTGTTGTGATGACTGATGAGATTAATCTTTTCACCTTTTATACTTAATATCCTGAAAATATTCGAATAAACGTTTAAAAGCTGTTATTCTTAATTTAGATTGCGATACAATTTCATTTCGGGAGCAGCTCAAAATACTGTAAATTAAACATGCATGAGCATAATTTTTTTAAAGATATTTTCTAGCATAGAATAATAGAATGACATTTTGATTATTTAGGAGCGATTCGTCCACCAAGTGGGACAGACTTGATGTTATTACCTCATAAATTAAATAATGAAATAAAGTGGACATTTGATGGTAAAGCTTATCAGCGTGTTTGGTTATTCACTCGTAGAGGCGACACAGCAAGAAAAACAATTGCCACTATAAGTGTGGCTGGTGACATTACAATATTCAACAAAAGTCTACCTGGAGTTAGTGTAATTTCACCAGCAACACTGGTTTTGAAGAAAGTTGATAAAGATTTCAATGGAAAATACGAATTTCGGCTTACTCTGGATGATGGAAGTGTCATTGTGTCTTATGTCAGCGTTTTTATTGCGGGTAAGGTTTTATAAAATGAACTTCAGGTTTTCTTAAAATCGTAAAACTTTCGCCGGTGATGTCATTTTTGCCTTAAAAGAACACATGATATCCATATAACAGTTTCTCGCAGTCGAGATTATCAGTTAAGCTCTTTGAGGTCGGACACTCGGATTCAAATTGATCGCTTCGTCGCTTTCCACTATATAGCTAATTAAAAAGTAACTTCTTCAAACACTGACAGTGTATATATGGTTCATAAACAAATTTTAGAGAAGCCAACAGTGAAATTAAATTGTTCTAATACCACGACGCTAAATGAAGGTGATGACTTCAGCTGTCTGTGTGAAGGTAAAGATGGAAATCCACCAGCTAACGTTACCTGGTTTAAAGATGACACGAAGATTGGTGGAACAGGAAAGAAAGAACAAATGTTGACTCTCAAAAATGTTGATAATACAGACAGAGGAACGTACAAGTGTCTTGCTGAAAGCCACCCTGATGAAAGATATGAAGATAAAAAAACAGTCAAAATAATAGTTCATTGTAAGTATGTATAATATGCAAAGGCATCACAAGTATATTTAGTTGGACTTAGATGAGGTAAATAGGAAAGAAGAAACACAGCTAGGTGAATTTTTTGGTTTTTTAGTTCGACCCCACGTGACAACAATTACTTTTATGGCAAAAAAAGCCAAAGTTGGTAAAGCAATAACATCACATGTGAATCAGAAGGTCTTCCTGAACCAAGTTTTCATAACCCACAATAACACCGAGGTTATTGCTGAAAAGACGTACAACATACCACAAGTAAAGTGGAGTGATAGTGGTTTATACCAATGTATTGCAAAGAATATACTTGGAAGTAATTCAAAGTGCTATTTTTTTATCGTTTCAGGTAAAATGAGTTTAGTTTGATGCTGTATTATAGGCTAAAAATGCTGATACAATCCTGGTTCTTTGTCTTTAAGAAATGTCATACCATGAATAAATTGATCGTGTTCATCGATTCTTATGCAGTACAACATCTTATGTGATTCAGTTGCATCCCATAACATACCTATACCTAAGTCATTTCAGAATTATTATGGCGCGATTTCTTCTTACGTTGCTTGTGGACAGTCTGCATGGTTCAGTCTGCATGGTTCAGTCTGCATGGTTCAGTCTGCATGGTTCAGTCTGCATGGTTCAGTCTGCATGGTTCAGTCTGCATGGTTACGTCGCCAAATCCACGCATAAATTACCTGATTTAACTTTTTTTTGTCGGAAAAGTTCTATCAGAATTGCAAAATAAAAAAACTTCATTGTCATTGACATCCTTTTAATTTGTCTGCATGAATGGTGACAATGCATGTTGAAAATAACTATTTAATGTAATTTTTTAAACCAATAAATTTAAATCAAATATTCTAAATGTGTTTTTAGGGGAAACAACATCTTCTACGAAAGTAGACTGTGATGTAGGTGACAATGTTGTAGTATGGCATATCGTTGTTTCACTGATATTGGGCATCGTCATTGGATGTCTCCTTTCCTACATCGTCTCATGTTCTCGTCGTAAATTCAAAAGCAAGAAAACCCAGCGTTCAATCCCTGAACATTCAACATCTCAAGGTAACACAACTTACCAGGAACTAGATCTCACAAAAATGAACACAGAAGATAATTATCAATCGTTAAAAGAGAATACCACGGAATTCCACGAAATGAAGATGTACACGACGATAACTCAACTTACACGCAGTTGAGCAAAACCAAAGAAGTGGAGAACAACTATCAATCTTTAACTTGACACAGTTTTTACTACCTTATCTATGTCCACGGAACAGATTTATTCTTAACTATATTTTTATTCGATACATGATTTAACCAGGTTCCAGCTGATCTGAAATCATGAGGTCATGAGTCTGATTTGCTTTATTGAGTCGGAAATAACATAAAAAATATTTCTGCAATATTTCTAAGATTCTATACGTGCTGGTTTGTTTATTTGTTTAAAATTACGCAGAACTTGGTACAAAATACATTTTTCAATCGGTAATTTAATACATACTGTATATCGATTAATTAAGCACCTCTTGAAAGTCTGGTTTTAAAGAATGTTGGTAAAGATTTTAATAGAAAATATGAATTTTAGCTTACTCTTATGATGGAAGTAACAGTGATTCTTATATTAACGTTATTGCGGGTGAGGTTTTATAATCGTAAAACCATCGTTGATGTTAGTTTTGCCCTAAATTAACACATCATATCTATAAGCTCGCAGTCGAGATTATTAAGCTCTTTAAGGTCAGACACTCTTGATTTAAATTTATCCATGCAATTGCTGTATAGTACGTGTCTTCATCGCTTTCTACTATTATAGCTAAGCAAAAAGCAACTTTCAAACACTTACAGTGTGTGTATGATTCATAAAATTTCAAATTTCAGAAAGCCAACAGTGAAATTAAATTGTTCTGATACCACAACGCTAAAAGAGGGTGATGACTTCAGCTGTCTGTGTGAAGGTAAAGATGGAAATCCACCAGCTGGTCTTACCTGGTTTAAAGATGACAAGAAGATTGGTGGAAGAGGAAAGAAAGAACACAGTGGAACGTACAGGTGTGTTGCTGAAAGGCACCCTGATGAAAGATATGAAGATAAAAAACAGTCAAAATAATAGTTCAATGTAAGTGTGTATATTATATGTAAAGGCATTATAAATATTATAGTTGGATTTAAATTCCCTCAAATTTAGAATTTTAAGATTTAATCCAGTTTATGCCAAACAACGAGCAATTTTAGAGCGATTGAAAAACCCACTATACGGTGGATAGCGCTATCTGCCTTTCGAACAAACGGCCCCAGATTTACGATTCTCCCCTAAGGCTGCAGGCAGACGAACAGCGGGAAATCGGCAGGTTTGGATATTAGCCTGATGCGCAAGTTCCTCACAAAATAAATGTCGCGCCCACGCGTAACCCTCTAATAACCTGTGGATACATATTTGCATATCATTACAAAAATATCCGAATGCGGAAGAACTTCCCGACATACAGACAACATTGCATTGATATACAGTATTCTGTAGAACATTGGATCAGAATTGGAATTTATCTTGTAATATAGATAAAGGTGAATTATAATATAAGGCTAGTCGCAACAGGAATAGTTTCCTAATCATTTTTCTTTGACATGCATGTCATTCAGCACTGTGTCTCTGGCATAATATATAGTTCTGACGATTTTACGACATGAAACGCGGACTTTAGTGCTAACAAGGGCAGATTTCGTATATTTTATTGATTCTATATTTTCAAATGCTGACGTTTATTGAAATCTCCATATCAATATCGTTCTATAGTTCAAAGTAGTTTGTTGCGTTTCCAGCCGAAGTCACACACAGCAAGGTATGACATTCAATGAAATTAGCAATTTTAAACGTTCAAAGTACGCACACCGGTGAATGAATTTGTTTGGTCGTTTTCAAAAAATATTATGCCCTTCTTCTTCAATGGATAGCATTCTGGACGTCAATTGAAACAATCCACTTAGTTTCATGTTTAAAATATATTTTTTGCGAGGGTATATGTCAATTCTTCTATACTGATATGTCTAGATTTTAAACTTGCGAAGGTTGGACGGTCAGCAAAAATTAACGTGATATTCTGAATATCATGCTTCTAAGAATTTTATACCTATATATAGTACCGATCTATGATTCTTTAACTGTTGGTAAAAATTTCGATTGTATGAATGATAGGCGTACGAGCTCGAGCCGCGGGGGAAAATGTTCCAGGTTTTTTCGGCATATTATATTTCATTTATACAGTGCTCTAACGACGTTTTTTAAGTATAACGACAAATCCAAATTTATTTATTTAAATGGTTCAGTTTTTTCAAACCAGGAAGAGCGCTTTGATAGCATTTGGCTGAGGCTCGAACAATGGGATGTGCAACGCATAAAATCTAGCCGTTACTCTGGTAATATCTCGGGTTTAAACTTTCAATCTGTAGTTCCGCGGGTATTATTTCGAATACCGTGTGTTTATTTTTTATACAGGTACACTGACTTCAAAAAATGACTTGTTCTAGTTGCCTTGTTATTCTTTGGTTTGCTTTTATATTTTTACTATCGGAAGGTAAGCGGTTGGTCATAGTGAACCAACAGGGCCAGCTGCCCCACTTAACTTTTACCAGCTGGGACAAGGGGGGAAAGATGCCTTTTCATTTTACACGATTTAATTTGTCTTAAGTAGAAATCAGTGTTAAGTTTAACTGACATATAATCGATGACGTGAGTTTACCGTTGAAATTTTTTCGCCCCATACATGGAGATTATGCAAACGGAACGTTTGTAGATCGCCACATGAATTAAAAGTTCGACGTCTGAAACACGCCTAACATTCTATAAGAATTTTTGATCTGAATATAATTAAAAAGCATAGATTGCAAAATTGAATAAATCTCATTGTCATACGCATATTTATAATTTCATAAAGATTTTAAATATTATAAAAACGTTTATTATATTTAGGAGCAATTAGTCCACCAAGTGGGACAGACTTGAAGTTATTTCCTCATAAATTAAATAATGAAATAAAGTGGACATTTGATGGTAAAGCTTCTATTCGGACCTGGCTCTTCACTCGTAGAGGAGAAACAGCAAGAAAAACAATTGCCACTATAAGTGTGACTGGTGTAACACTATTCAACAAAAGTTTACCTGGAGTTAGTGTAACTCCACCAGCAACATTGGTTTTGAGGAACGTTGACAAAGATTTTAATGGAAAATATGAATTTCGGGTTGTTCTAGATGATGGAAGTAGCAGTGATTCTTATATTAACGTTTTCATTGCAGGTAAATAAAAGTGTTTGCAAAACATCGAGCTTTGTGTGCATGCATGCGTTTTTTCTTTTTTGGATGATTTCGTGGTCAGGGGGTGTTCCGCTTGTTTTAGCGTTGTCAAAAGGCAATAATTGAGTAGGGATGAAATTACGTATAATGATGTAAGTTTCATATGTATATTATAACCACAAGAATTATAGGCGATTCTTAGACATGCTGACTATGCTGACCCGCCTAGCGTTAATGGAAATAATTTTTCGCGTATAGTTTTTCTTTCAAATTTCAGATTCTGTGATTGTGTAATTCAGGTGGGGAGGGGTTGACACTTGTTTCTCTGTATTGCCCCTACGAAAATTTCGATCCTACATCAATCCCTGTCACGACCTATAGCTTTATTGCTGTTTACTAGAACCGTAAAATGACATTTTCAAAAATTTACTGTGTACGACATTTAACTTCATTAATTTCAGCAAAACCAAATGTGACATTCAGTTGTCCTGATACCACGACGCTAAATGAAGGTGATGACTTTAGCTGTCTGTGTGAAGGTAAAGATGGAAGTCCACCAGCTGATGTTACCTGGTTTAAAGATGGCAAGAAGATTGGTGGAACAGGAATGAAAGAACAATCATTAAATTTCAGTAACGTAGATAATACACACAGTGGAACCTATAAATGCGTTGCTGAAAGCGACCCTGATGAAAGATATAAAGATAAAAAAGCAATGAAGATAATAGTTGAGTGTAAGTATGATTGTAGCCTTGCAGGGCAATGAGGCGGGGTTGATGTGGAATAACAATTTGCCAGGCCAATATAAACGATATTTTACCACTCTCCCATGCTCTCATAGGTTTCCACTTTCATCTGTGAAATTAATGTTTCGTTTGTTTAAATGCAGTTAAACCGAGGAAACCAGAATTAACATTCACAAGTAATCCAGCTTCACTTGGTGGCTCATTTACCATATCATGTTCATCTGATGGTGTTCCTGAACCAAGTTATATTATAACCCATAATGGTACCGAAGTCAGCACTAAAAAGTCGTTAACCATATCTTCAGTGAAGTGGAGTGATGCTGGAAGATACGAATGTTTTGTAAACAACAATCTGGGAAATTATTCAGTCTCTAAAGACTTGAAAGTAACAGGTACATATATATATATATATATATATATATATATATATATATATATATATATATATATATATATATATATTTTAAATATCGTGCGGAAAAACAAGAAACTTAATAAATGACGCGAAACACGAGACCATGGCGAAGAATTTTGGTGTTTGATCAAATCAGGCTATCCAAACACTGGAAACCATTAAGTAATTGTTTTGTAAAATAACAACACTAAGGCAGGGACATGCACGTCGAATTCAATAGAAACGTATAGGAAAATTCTGTTCGAACGTGAAATATGTTTATTTTTTGAAATTCGTGTAAGATCAAAATTTTAACCAAAATTTTAAAAGACAATAGCAAGTGGATGATTTTAATTTGGCGTTGAAACAAAATACCAGGCCCAGTTGTATAAAAGTTAACATTTAACTGTAGTTAAGGACAGAATTGGCCAATCAGAGACGTGTATCGATGGAAAGATTTGCTTTAACACAGGGTTAAGCTAACCGGCTTTTGAACAAATATATACATATATATTTTTCTTTAGTGGGTAAAGATGAACCGAGTTGGCCAAGAACGACAAAGTCAATGACAACATCTAAAACAAACAAGTCATCAACAAGCAGGTCTATGGATTATGAGGAAAAAAGTAAGGCATGATACTACAGCAAATTGTGAAGTTATATTTAAAATAATTAAAACATTGAAAGCAATTTTTTCAGGGATTTTACTATCATCTACCAACGTTAAATGTTAAAATTTCTCTATAGTTTAATTGTTGCTGTTTCACTCAATGCTTCGCACGATTTGCCAGGTCTCAACGAAAGATTTGTTGCATATTTATTTACAGGTTCAAATGATACAAGTTGTAAAACTGAATGGTACATTATTGTTGTGACTTTGGTGTCTGGAATTATCATCGGGATTCTCCTGCCAAAAATTGTTTCATTTTCCCGCCGAAAATTCCAAAATAGAAAACCTCAACTATCAAACCATGAACCTTCAGCATTTCAAGTTGATTCAACTTATCAAGAACTGGATCTTAAAAAAATGAACAAGGAAGATAATTATCAATCATTGAGTGGGAATGTTGCAGGAAATGACGGTGTAAATAACGATGAGTCAAATTATGCAGAGTTGAACAAAACAAGAGATGTTGAAAACAATTATCAATCTCTAAATTGAACCAGCTAATTTTGTCAAAACCACTCCAAGCACCACTGCGCGCTCGCCTATTTTAAACTGACCTCTATACAATAAGTTAATGCAACGTTATATATTTTACTACAATCTTGTACCCAGAGCCCGCGTTCCTTTTGGAAGGAAGCTTAGGGCTCTGGCATAATCCATTTTATTCTCCACAAATCCACGTCTCCACGTCTTCATGTAACATTTCACTTGGTGAAAATCTTTGCAGACATTTCAGTATGCCTTCTCTGCGAGATTTTGCACCAAACAAGTCGACACGGTGTTTGTCTTGACTAATGTCATTGTTGCAAACACGGCATTTGCTCTGAAAAGAAGCTGACCCTTTCCTTCCAATTTTTCGCGGGGTATTCATCCCTTTTTGACAGTAGTTGTTATAATTCCAGGTTTGTTTTTATTTTGAAAGCGCGCGAAGAACGAAAATTTCAACTTTAATCTGATTGGTCACTTTTCAAATCTGGAATCTTGAGTATGCGCAGTTCAAACATTGCAACGACCAATCAAATGAAAGAATAAAATGGATTATGCCAGAGCCCTAAGCTTCCTTCCAAAAGGAACGCGGGCTCTGGGTACGAGATTGATTTTACTATTAAAGCGCCTGGATACGAAGCTGAGCATGCGTGAGATTTAAGGACGTCCATAGATGCTCAATTGGGGTAGTGCATGTATATTCACATATAGGCCTTATCTCTTATATGCCCTTGATTGAGAGCGGTTTTTAACCGGGTATGTAAACTTAGATCATATACGCCATCAATTAATATTCAGTTTGGGGTGACCCTGGGGGCTGGGTCCTGAAGGTGAGTCTGTCAGATGGGCCTTTTTTGAGTGACTTTTTCTCCCAAAGTAACTAAAAATTTTTAGTGGAGCAGGCATCATTGACGGTTAAACCGGCATTTGGTGGAAATCTCATTCAGAAAAAACAAACAAACAATTGCATCGCTGGAATGGAGCGTGAGACAATTCTGGTAGCCTCAGTTTAGATTACCTTGCTGGTATAGAATAATTAGACTTTATATATAGAAGGGTCAGTCGGCGGTGCAAAGTATTCTCGTTTCTTTATTCAAGAATGCGCGACTACATTCACATTAAAAATTAAAATGTTCCCAGCTAAGGAGCCGGTTCTATAGTCCTCTTATTATCAGGGCGCTCAAACCACCGCTAGAGCAACTCCCATAAAAAACGGAAGTTCTAAGAAGTTACGAAGGTTTATTTCAACCATCAAACTTGAAGTTATTTCACCTTCAACATCTCAAGGTAAAATGAACACAGAAGATAATTATCAATCGTTAAAAGAGAATACCGCGGAAATTCCACGAAATGAAGATGTACACGACGATAACTCAACTTACACGCAGTTGAGTAAAACCAAAGAAATGGAGAACAACTATCAATGTTTAACTTGACACAGTTTTTACTAACTTATTTATGGCCACGGAACAGATTTATTTTTAACTATATTTTTATTCGATACATCTTTTAACCGATATATCTTTTAACCATTCGATATATCTTTTTATTGAATCGGAAATAACATAAAAAATATTTCTGCAATATTTCTAAGATTCTATACGTGCTGGTTTGTTTGCTGGTTTTAAATTTCACTGACCGAAATAGGTACAAAATACATTTTAAAATCGGTAATTTAATACATGCTGTATATCGATTAAGCACCTCTTGAAAATTGTTTCAAACTAACATGACATGCTCGACTGCATTTCATTCGCACTGAATTAAATGGTAATCCTCCTCAATATCCACAAAATTAACAGGAGGGAGTTTCGTTTTCATATTTACATATAATACCAAGCAACAATACACAACTGAGAAGGCGGAAGAACTTTACGCCACACTGCGTGGCAAAACACGAAAATCCTGAAAGAGCGTTTAATGGATCATTTCATGGGAATTTAACGAGTTTTCACTGCTTGATTTAACCTCAGCGTAACAAGTATGTAACAAGACTGATTGGTTAAAACTACTGGTTTTATTCATCGGTATATTTTCGCCTGATATGATCGTGGAGACTAAAAATATTGCATGTGTCGTATTACAAACAACCACAACATGCTGCAGATATATTTCGCTACTGACTTGCATTCTGTTCATGTACGGTCGACTATATATTATAATAATATAATCGTAATCTCTTAATATAGGTTTCACTTCCAAACTATGGTCATTTTTGGTTTTCTCGCATTATTTTGTCTTGCTTTTAAGCTTCTTTTATCGGAAGGTAAGCAGTTGACCTCGATGTGACGTGTGCCAAAAATGTGTATGGCGCAAAATAGTAGCTTTTTTAGAAACGTAAGAAAACCGCATGTCGCTTTAGAAAGACTGAAGAAAATAAAGAACAGCAAATTCTTAGCATTACAAAGGACTGATATTCTTCTGTATTTTTAACATGCTTGTGGTGATGCATGAGATTAATCTTTCCACCTTAATAAATTAGTACGTTTAAAAGCAATTTCTCAATTTTTTCTAGATTGCGATACAATTCCATGTTAGAAGCAGCTTCAAATACTCTAAATTAAACACCATGCATGTTTATTCTTATTAAGATTTTTTTAAGCGTAAAATAATACAATTACCTTTTGATTATTTAGGAGCGATTCGTCCACCTAGTGGGACAGACTTGAAGTTATTTCCTCATATATTAAATAATGAAATAAAGTGGACATTTGATGGTAAAGCTTCTATTCGGACTTGGTACTTCACTCGTAGAGGAGACACAGCAAGAAAAACAATTGCCAGTATATCTAGGTCTGGTGACATTGCACTATTCAACAAAAGTCTACCTGGAGTTAGTGTAACTCCACCAGCAACACTGGTTTTAAAGAATGTTGATCAAGATTTTAATGGAAAATATGAATTTCAGCTTACTTTGGATGATGGAAGTAGCAGTGTTTCTTATATTAATGTTTTTATTACGGGTAAATAAAAGTGTTTGCAAAACATCGACGTTTGTGTGCATGCGTTTTTTCTTTTGTTGGCTGATTTCGGGGTCAGGCGGTGTTCCGCTTGTTTTAGCGTTGTCCAAAGGCAATATAATTGCATGAGTAGGGATGAAATTACATATAATTATGAAAGTTTCATATGTATATTAGAACCACAAGAATTGTATTCGATTCCTAAGCATGCTGACTATGCTGACCCGCCTATGGCTTTAATATTGGAAATAATTTTTCGCGAATCATTTTTCTTTTAAATTTCAGGTTCCGTGATTGCGTAATTCAGGTGGGGAGGGGTTGACACTTGCTTCTCTGATTTTCCTCTACGAAAATTTCGTTCGTTGATCCACCCTTGTCACGACCTAAAGCTTTGTTGCTCTTTACTAGAACCGTAAAATGACATTTCCAAAAATTTACTGTGTACGACATTTAACTTCATTTCAGCAAAACCAACAGTGACATTCAGTTGTTTTGATACCACGACGCTAAATGAAGGTGATGACTTCAGCTGTCTGTGTGAAGGTAAAGATGGAAGTCCACCAGCTGATGTTATCTGGTTTAAAGATGACAAGAAGATTGGAGGAACAGGAAAGAAAGAACAATCATTGAATTTCAGTAACGTTGATAATACAGACAGTGGAACCTATAAATGTGTTGCTGAAAGCGACCCTGATGAAAGATATAAAGATGAAAAAACAATGAAGATAATAGTTCAATGTAAGTATGGTTGCAGCCTTGCAGGGCAATAAGGGGGGGGGGGTTGATGTGGAATAACAATTTGCCAGGTCAATCTAAACGATATTTTACCACTCTCTCATGCTCTCATTGTGGAGACTGATTGAAGGTATATGTATACTTTATATTTTTATATGCGAGATACGGACGCGTAGCTGTGCCCGAGGCACTCCTTTATCTTGTTGGGTTTTAAAGAAAATTATTGCATTATATTGGTTTGGTTATTAATTGTTCGCCATCAGTATTCAGATGGGAATAGCCCCTGAACTGGTGGTGACACTCATGTTTCCACTTTCATCGGTGAAATTAAAGTTTCGTTTGTTTAAATGTAGTTAAACCGAGGAAACTAGAATTAACATTCACAAGTAATCTAGCTCCACTTGGTGGCTCATTTACCATATCATGTTCATCTGATGGTGTTCCTGAACCACGTTATAAAATAACCCATAATTGTACAGAAATCAGCACTGAAAAGTCGTTTACCATATCTCCAGTGAAGTGGAATGATGCTGGGACTTATGAATGTTTTGTAAACAATAATCTGGGAAGTGATTCAGTTTCTAAAGACTTGAAAGTAACAGGTACATAATATTGCAAGTCTATGTATTTTTTAAATATCGTGCGGAAAAACAATCAACTCAATAAGTGAACGCGAAACATGAAACCAAGGCGAGGAATTTTGTTGTTTGAATCAGGCTATCCAAACACTGGAAACCATTAAGTAATTGTTTTGTAAAATAACAACACTAAGGCAGGGACATGCACGTCGAATTCAATTGAAACGTATAGGAAAATGCCGTTCGAACGTGAAATATGTTTATTTTTTGAAATTCGTGCAAGATCAAAATTTTAACCAAAATTTTAAAAGACAATAGTAAGTGAATGTTTTTAATTTTGTATTAAATAAAAGCTACAGCATTGAAACGACTTTCTTACCTTGCTGACTCTTTTGGGAAGCAGAACTTTAGGTAAACCATAAAGTTTACCATGAAGGTGTTGAGACTAAATACCTGGCTCCAGTTGTATAAAGGCTAGTTACCTTTAACTGTAGTTAAGGACGTCAGAATTGGCCAATCAGAGCCGTGTATCGATGGAAAGATTTGCTTTAACACAGGGTTAAGCTAACCGGATTTTGAACAAATGTATACATATACATTTTTCTTTAGTGGGTAAAGATGAACCGAGTTGGCCAAGAACGACAAAGTCAATGACAACATCTAAAACAAACAAGTCATCAACAAGCAGGTCTATGGATTATGAGGAAAAATGTAAGGCATGATACTACAGCAGATTCGCATTTATATTTAGAAAAATTAAAACCTTGAGAGCAATTCTCCCAGGAAATTTATTATCATCTACCAATATTAAAAGTTAAACTTTCTCTATAGTTTAATTGTTGCTGTATCAATTGTTGCTGAAATTTGAGAATCTGCAGACCGTAAATGAAAGAAAAATAAAAGATTCAGATACCAAATACTAAACTGTTAATTGAGGCTATATAAAAATATAGACTTTTCCGACGCTCATTCATAAATAAGCTCCAAAATATATCTGCTGCAAAATAACTCAGCATAAACACAAATCACATCATTTTGAATATTATACACATTGATAGTACGAAAATTTTTGCTCAATTCATTGCCTTTACTATAAAGAAAGCTCTTAACACCATGCACTTTAAACAAATTAAAATAAATTATATGCATTCCCAGCTGCTTTTTCTCACCACCTTAAGTCAATTAGATAATTGGGCCATGCCTAGCAAGGTCAGTCTATCAAGGATAGATATGTTGTATATTTATTTACAGGTTCAAATTATACAAGTTGTAAAACTGAATGGTACATTATTGTTGTGACTTTGGTGTCTGGAATTATAATCGGGATTCTCCTGCCAAAAATTGTTTCATGTTCCCGTCGAAAATTTCAAAATAGCCGAAAACCTCAACTATCAAACCCTGAACCTGAAGCATTTCAAGTTGATTCAACGTATCAAGAGCTGGATCTTAAAAAAATGAACAATGAAGATAATTATCAATCATTGAGAGGGAATGTTGCACGAAATGACGGTGTAAATAACGATGAGTCAAATTATGCAGAGTTGAACAAAACCAGAGATGTCGAAAACAACTATCAATCTCTAAGTTGAACCAGCTAACTTTGTCCAAACCACCCCAAGCACCCCTGCGCGCTCGCCTTTTTTAAACTGACCTCTATACAACAACTGGACGCAACGTTATATATTTTACTGTTAAAGCGCCTGAATACGAGGCTGAGCATGCGTGGGATTTTAGGACGTCCATAGATGCTCAATTGGAGAGTGCATGTATATTCACATATAGGCCTTATCTCTTATATACCCTTGATTGAGAGCGGTTTTTAACCGGGTATGTAAACTTAGATTGACCTTGGGGGCTAGGTCCTGAAGGTGAGTCTGCCAGATCTCAGATGGGCCTTTTTTGAGTGATTTTTTCTCCTAAAGTTACTATAAGCACGGATAAAACTTAAGTTAGACTCGGATAACAATAATATTTGTGTTGGGCTTTAAATTAAGTGTAGTGTGAACCTGGCTTTTAACTATGTATTTGGAAAACTTATCATCATACAGTTTTTTAGTTTTTGTGAATTTTTAGTAGAGTTCCTAAACTGAAATTTGGCATCAGCGACGGTTGAACCGGCATTTGGTGGAAGTCTGATTCAGAAAAAAAAACAATTGCATCGCTGGACTGACTGGAGCGTGAGGTAATTCATCTGGTAGCCTCGGTATAGATTACCTTGCTGGTATAGAATAATTAGACTTTATATTTAGAAGGGTCATTCAGCAGTGCAAAGTATTCTCGTTTCTTCATTAAAAAATGCGCGACTACATTCACATTAAAAATTAAAATGTTCCCAGCTAAGTTGCCCCGTTCTATAGTCCCCTTATTATCAGGGCGCTCAAACCACCACTAGAGCAACTCCCATAATAAACGGAAGTTCTAAGAAGTTACGAAGGTTTATTTCAACCATCAGACATGAAGTTATTTCACCTTCAACATCTCAAGGTTACACAACTTACCAGCAACTAGATCTTACAAAAATGAACACAGAAGGTAATAATTATCAATCGTTAAAAGAGAATACCACGGGAATTCCACGAAATGAAGATGTACACGACGATAACTCAACTTACACGCAGTTCAGCAAAACCAAAGAAGTGGAGAACAACTATCAATCTTTAACTTGACACAGTTTTTACTACCTTATTTATGGCCACGGAACAGATTTATTCTTAACTATGTTTTTATTCGATACATGTTTCAACCAGGTTCCAGCTGATCTGAAATCATGAGGTCATGAGACTGATTTACTTTATTGAATCGGAAATAACATAAAAAATACTTCTGCAATATTTCTAAGATTCTATACGTGCTGGTTTGTTTGTTAGTTTAAAATTACACTGACCGAACTGGGTAAAAATACATTTTAAAATCCGTAATTTAATACATACTGAATATCCATTGAGCACCTCTTGAAAATTGTCGAAATTGTTTCAAACTAACATTACATGCTCGACTGCATTTCATTCGCACTGAATTAAATGGAAATCCTCCTCAATAACCACACAAGTCACAACGGCGGAAGTTTCGTTTTCATGTATTTACATATTATACCAAGCGACAATACCAAACGAGTCTGAGAAGGCGGAAGAACGTCACACCACACTGCATGGCAAAATACGAAAACCACGAAACAGCGTTTAGTGGATCTATATCACAGGAATTTAACGAGTTTTCACTGGTTGATTTAACCTCAGTGTAACAAGTATGTAACAAGACTGGTTGGTTTCAACTACTAGTTTTACTGATTCATCGATATATTTCCGCCTGATAAGAACAATCAAACTCAAGACTAGCTATATTGCACGTATAATATTACAAACAACAACAACAAGATGCTGCCAAATATTTCGCTACTTACTTGCATCATATTCTATATTCATGTACGGTCTGAAAGATTTAATCGTAACTTTTTAATGCAGGTTTCACTGACTTCCAAACTATGGTCGTTCTTGGTTTTCTCGCATTATTTTGTTTTGCTTTTACGTTTCTTTCATCGGAAGGTAAGCAGTTGGCCTCGATGTGACGTGTGGCAAAAATGTATATGGCGCAAAGTCTTCGTCGTAGCTTATTTAGAGATGTTAAAAACCACATGTCACTTATAAATGTAGAACAGCAAAGCAGTCTTAACATCAATGGGGACTGATATTCTGCTATATTTTTAACATGCTTGTTGTGATGACTGATGAGATTAATCTTTTCACCTTTTATACTTAATATCCTGAAAATATTCGAATAAACGTTTAAAAGCTGTTATTCTTAATTTAGATTGCGATACAATTTCATTTCGGGAGCAGCTCAAAATACTGTAAATTAAACATGCATGAGCATAATTTTTTTAAAGATATTTTCTAGCATAGAATAATAGAATGACATTTTGATTATTTAGGAGCGATTCGTCCACCAAGTGGGACAGACTTGATGTTATTACCTCATAAATTAAATAATGAAATAAAGTGGACATTTGATGGTAAAGCTTATCAGCGTGTTTGGTTATTCACTCGTAGAGGCGACACAGCAAGAAAAACAATTGCCACTATAAGTGTGGCTGGTGACATTACAATATTCAACAAAAGTCTACCTGGAGTTAGTGTAATTTCACCAGCAACACTGGTTTTGAAGAAAGTTGATAAAGATTTCAATGGAAAATACGAATTTCGGCTTACTCTGGATGATGGAAGTGTCATTGTGTCTTATGTCAGCGTTTTTATTGCGGGTAAGGTTTTATAAAATGAACTTCAGGTTTTCTTAAAATCGTAAAACTTTCGCCGGTGATGTCATTTTTGCCTTAAAAGAACACATGATATCCATATAACAGTTTCTCGCAGTCGAGATTATCAGTTAAGCTCTTTGAGGTCGGACACTCGGATTCAAATTGATCGCTTCGTCGCTTTCCACTATATAGCTAATTAAAAAGTAACTTCTTCAAACACTGACAGTGTATATATGGTTCATAAACAAATTTTAGAGAAGCCAACAGTGAAATTAAATTGTTCTAATACCACGACGCTAAATGAAGGTGATGACTTCAGCTGTCTGTGTGAAGGTAAAGATGGAAATCCACCAGCTAACGTTACCTGGTTTAAAGATGACACGAAGATTGGTGGAACAGGAAAGAAAGAACAAATGTTGACTCTCAAAAATGTTGATAATACAGACAGAGGAACGTACAAGTGTCTTGCTGAAAGCCACCCTGATGAAAGATATGAAGATAAAAAAACAGTCAAAATAATAGTTCATTGTAAGTATGTATAATATGCAAAGGCATCACAAGTATATTTAGTTGGACTTAGATGAGGTAAATAGGAAAGAAGAAACACAGCTAGGTGAATTTTTTGGTTTTTTAGTTCGACCCCACGTGACAACAATTACTTTTATGGCAAAAAAAGCCAAAGTTGGTAAAGCAATAAACATCACATGTGAATCAGAAGGTCTTCCTGAACCAAGTTTTATCATAACCCACAATAACACCGAGGTTATTGCTGAAAAGACGTACAACATACCACAAGTAAAGTGGAGTGATAGTGGTTTATACCAATGTATTGCAAAGAATATACTTGGAAGTAATTCAAAGTGCTATTTTTTTATCGTTTCAGGTAAAATGAGTTTAGTTTGATGCTGTATTATAGGCTAAAAATGCTGATACAATCCTGGTTCTTTGTCTTTAAGAAAATGTCACACCATGAATAAATTGATCGTGTTCATCGATTCTTATGCAGTACAACATCTTATGTGATTCAGTTGCATCCCATAACATACCTATACCTAAGTCATTTCAGAATTATTATGGCGCGATTTCTTCTTACGTTGCTTGTGGACAGTCTGCATGGTTCAGTCTGCATGGTTCAGTCTGCATGGTTACGTCGCCAAATCCACGCATAAATTACCTGATTTAACTTTTTTTTGTCGGAAAAGTTCTATCAGAATTGCAAAATAAAAAAAATTGTCATTGACATCCTTTTAATTTGTCTGCATGAATGGTGACAATGCATGTTGAAAATAACTATTTAATGTAATTTTTTAAACCAATAAATTTAAATCAAATATTCTAAATGTGTTTTTAGGGGAAACAACATCTTCTACGAAAGTAGACTGTGATGTAGGTGACAATGTTGTAGTATGGCATATCGTTGTTTCATTGATATTGGGCATCGTCATTGGATGTCTCCTTTCCTACATCGTCTCATGTTCTCGTCGTAAATTCAAAATCAAGAAAAGCCAGCGTTCAATCCCTGAGCATTCAACATCTCAAGGTAACACAACTTACCAGGAACTAGATCTTACAAAAATGAACACAGAAGGTAATAATTATCAATCGTTAAAAGGGAATACCACGAGAATTCCACGAAATGAAGATGTACACGACGATAACTCAACTTACACGCAGTTGAGCAAAACCAAAGAAGTGGAGAACAACTATCAATCTTTAACTTGACACAGTTTTTACTACCTTATCTATGTCCACGGAACAGATTTATTCATAACAATATTTTTTATCGATACATGATTTAACCAGGTTCCAGCTGATCTGAAATCATGAGGTCATGAGTCTGATTTACTTTATTGAGTCGGAAATAACATAAAAAATATTTCTGCAATATTTCTAAGATTCTATACGTGCTGGTTTGTTTATTTGTTTAAAATTACGCAGAACTTGGTACAAAATACATTTTTCAATCGGTAATTTAATACATACTGTATATCGATTAATTAAGCACCTCTTGAAAGTCTGGTTTTAAAGAATGTTGGTGAAGATTTTAATGGAAAATATGAATTTCAGCTTACTTTTAATGATGGAAGTAACAGTGATTCTTATATTAACGTTATTGCGGGTGAGGTTTTATAATCGTAAAACCATCGTTGATGTTAGTTTTGCCCTAAATTAACACATCATATCTATAAGCTCGCAGTCGAGATTATTAAGCTTTTTGAGGTCAGACACTCTTGATTTAAATTTATCCATGCAATTGCTGTATATAGTACGTGTCTTCATCACTTTCTACTATTATAGCTAAGCAAAAAGCAACTTTCAAACACTTACAGTGTGTGTATGATTCATAAAAAAATTTTAGAAAGCCAACAGTGAAATTAAATTGTTCTGATACCACAACGCTAAAAGAGGGTGGTGACTTCAGCTGTCTGTGTGAAGGTAAAGATGGAAATCCACCAGCTGATCTTACCTGGTTTAAAGATGACAAGAAGATTGGTGGAAGAGGAAAGAAAGAACACAGTGGAACGTACAGGTGTGTTGCTGAAAGGCACCCTGATGAAAGATATGAAGATAAAAAACAGTCTAAATAATAGTTCAATGTAAGTGCATGTGTATATTATATGTAAAGGCATTATAAATATTTATAGTTGGATTTAAATTCCCTCAAATTTAGAATTTTAAGATTTAATCCAGTTCATGCCAAACAACGAGCAATTTTAGAGCGATTGAAACTTGAAAGAACCACTATACGGTGGATAGCGCTATCCGCCTTTCGAACAACCGGCCCCAGATTTACGATTCTCCCCAAAGGCTGCAGGCAGACGCACAGCGGGAAATCGGCAGGTTTGGATATTAGCCTGATGCGCAAGTTCCTCACAAAATAAATGTCGCGCCCACGCGTAACCCTCTAATAACCTGTGGATACATATTTGCATATCATTACAAAAATATCCGAATGCGGAAGAACTTCCCGACATACAGACAACATTGCATTGATATACAGTATTCTGTGGAACATTGGATCAGAATTGGAATTTATCTTGTAATATAGATAAAGGTGAATTATAATATAAGGCTAGTCGCAACAGGAATAGTTTCCTAATCATTTTTCTTTGACATGCATGTCATTCAGCACTGTGTCTCTGGCATAATATATAGTTCTGACGATTTTACGACATGAAACGCGGACTTTAGTGCTAACAAGGGCAGATTTCGTATATTTTATTGATTCTATATTTTCAAATGCTGACGTTTATTGAAATCTCCATATCAATATCGTTCTATAGTTCAAAATAGTTTGTTGCGTTTCCAGCCGAAGTCACACACAGCAAGGTATGACATTCAATAAAATTAGCAATTTTAAAACGTTCAAAGTACGCACACCGGCGAATGAATTTGTTTGGTCGTTTTCAAAAAATATTATGCCCTTCTTCTTCAATGGATAGCATTCTGGACGTCAATTGAAACAATCCACTTAGTTTCATGTTTAAAATATATTTTTTGCGAGGGTATATGTCAATTCTTCTATACTGATATGTCTAGATTTTAAACTTGCGAAGGTTGGACGGTCAGCAAAAATTAACGTGATATTCTGAATATCATGCTTCTAAGAATTTTATACCTATATATAGTACCGATCTATGATTCTTTAACTGATGGTAAAAATTTCGATTGTATGAATGATAGGCGTACGAGCTCGAGCCGCGGGGGAAAATGTTCCAGGTTTTTTCGGCATATTATATTTCATTTATACAGTGCTCTAACGACGTTTTTTAAGTATAACGACAAATCCAAATTTATTTATTTAAATGGTTCAGTTTTTTCAGACCAGGAAGAGCGCTTTGATAGCATTTGGCTGAGGCTCGAACAATGGGATGTGCAACGCATAAAATCTAGCCGTTACTCTGGTAATATCTCGGGTTTAAACTTTCAATCTGTAGTTCCGCGGGTATTATTTCGAATACCGTGTGTTTATTTTTTATACAGGTACACTGACTTCAAAAAATGACTTGTTCTAGTTGCCTTGTTATCCTTTGGTTTGCTTTTATATTTTTACTATCGGAAGGTAAGCGGTTGGTCATAGTGAACCAACAGGGCCAGCTGCCCCACTTACCTTTTACCAGCTGGGACAAGGGGGGAAAGATGCCTTTTCATTTTACACGATTTAATTTGTCTTAAGTAGAAATCAGTGTTAAGTTTAACTGACATATAATCGATGACGTGAGTTTACCGTTGAAATTTTTTCGCCCCATACATGGAGATTATGCAAACGGAACGTTTGTAGATCGCCACATGAATTAAAAGTTCAACGTCTGAAACACGCCTAACATTCTATAAGAATTTTTGATCTGAATATAATTAAAAAGCATAGATTGCAAAATTGAATAAATCTCATTGTCATACGCATATTTATAATTTCATAAAGATTTTAAATATTATAAAAACGTTTTATTATATTTAGGAGCAATTAGTCCACCAAGTGGGACAGACTTGAAGTTATTTCCTCATAAATTAAATAATGAAATAAAGTGGACATTTGATGGTAAAGCTTCTATTCGGACCTGGTTCTTTACTCGTAGAGGAGACACAACAAGAAAAACAATTGCGAGCATATCTTCGACTGGTGACATTACAGTATTCAACAAAAGTCTACCTGGACTTAGTGTAACTCCACCAGCAACACTGGTTTTAAAGAATGTTGATCAGGATTTCAATGGAAAATATGAATTTCTGCTTACTCTGGATGATGGAAGTAGCAGTCTTTCTTATATTAACGTTTTTATTACGGGTAAATAAAAGTGTTTGCAAAACATCGACTTCGGGTCAGGGGTTGTTCTGCTTGTTTGAACGTTGTCCAAAGGCAATAATTGAGTAGGGATGAAATTACATATATTTATGTAAGTTTCATATGTATATTAGAACCACAAGAATTGTAGGCAGTTCCTAGACATGCTGACTATGCTGACCCGCCTAGCGTTAATGAAAATAATTTTTCGCGTATCATTTTTCTTTTAAATTTCAGGCTCCGTGATTGCGTAATTCGGGTGGGGAGGGGTTGACACTTGTTTCTCTGATTTGCCCCTACGAAAATGTCGATCCTATATATACCACCTCTGTCACGACCTATAGCTTTGTTGCTCTTTACTAGAACCGTAAAATGATATTTTCCAAAATTTACTGTGTACGACATTTAACTTCATTTCAGCAAAACCAACAGTGACATTCAGTTGTCCTGATACCACGACGCTAAATGAAGGTGATGACTTCAGCTGTCTGTGTGAAGGTAAAAATGGAAGTCCAGCAGCTGATGTTACCTGGTTTAAAGATGGCGAACAGATTGGTGGAACAGGAAAGAAAGAACAATTGTTGACTCTCAAAAATGTTGATAAATCAGACAGTGGAACCTATAAATGTGTTGCTGAAAGTGACTCTAATGAGAGATATAAAGATGAAAAAACAATGAAGATAATAGTTCAATGTAAGTATGGTTGCTGGGCCGCTAACCGGACATCAAGGTTACAGGCCCGCCAAGGCCCATATCACCTAAAACGATGTGGAATAGCAATTTGCCAGGCCAATATAAACAATATTTTACCACTCCCTCATGCTCTCATTGTGGAGACTGACTCTGATTATATAGCAAAGATATATGTACCTTAAATTTTTAAATTATGCGAGATACGGACGCGTAGCGGTGCCCGAGACACTCCTTTATCTTGTTGGGTTTTAAAGAAATTTAAATTATTGCATTATATTGGTTTAGTTATTAATTGTTCGCCATCAGTATTCAGATGGGATGGCCCTGAGCTGGTGGTGACACTCATGTTTCCACTTTCATCTGTGAAATTAATGTTTAATTCGTTTGTTTAAATGCAGTCAAACCGAGGAAACCAGAATTAACATTCACAAGTAATCTAGCTCCACTTGGTGGCTCATTTACCATATCATGTTCATCTGATGGTGTTCCTGAACCAAGTTATAAAATAACCCATAATTGTACCGAAGTCAGCACTGAAAAGTCGTTAACCATATCTTCAGTGAAGTGGAGTGATGCTGGAAGATACGAATGTTTTGTAAATAATAATCTAGGAAATGATTCAGTCTCTAAAGACTTGAAAGTAACAGGTACATATATATAAACACGAGACCAAGGCGAGGAATTTTGATGTTTGATCAAATCAGCTAGGCCATCCAAACACTGGAACCATTAAGTAATTGTTTTGTAAAATAACAACACCGAGGCAAGGACATGCACGTCGAATTCAATAGAAACGTATAGGAAAATGCTGTTCGAACGTGAAATATGTTTATTTTTTGAAATTCGTGCAAGATCAAAATTTTAACCAAAATTTTAAAAGACAATAGTAAGTGGATGATTTTAATTTGGCGTTGAAACAAAATACCAGGCCCAGTTGTATAAAAGTTAACTTTTAACTGTAGTTAAGGACAGAATTGGCCAATCAGAGACGTGTATCGATGGAAAGATTTGCTTTAACACAGGGTTAAACTAACCGGCTTTTGAACAATAACCGGCTTTTGAACAAATATATACATATATATTTTTCTTTAGTGGGTAAAGATGAACCGAGTTGGCCAAGAACGACAAAGTCAATGACAACATCTAAAACAAACAAGTCATCTACAAGCAGGTCTATGGATTATGAGGAAAAAAGTAAGGCATGATACTACAGCAAATTGTGAAGTTATATTTAAAAAAATTAAAACATTGAAAGCAATTTTTCCAGGGATTTTACTATCATCTACCAACGTTAAATGTTAAAATTTCTCTATAGTTTAATTGTTGCTGTGTCACTCAATGCTTCGCACGATTTGCCAGGTCTCAACGAAAGATATGTTCTATATTTATTTACAGGTTCAAATGATACAAGTTGTAAAACTGAATGGTACATTATTGTTGTGACTTTGGTGTCTGGAATTATCATCGGGATTCTCCTGCCAAAAATTGTTTCATTTTCCCGCCGAAAATTCCAAAATAGAAAACCTCAACTATCAAACCCTGAACCTTCAGCATTTCAAGTTGATTCAACTTATCAAGAACTGGATCTTAAAAAAATGAACAAGGAAGATAATTATCAATCATTGAGTGGGAATGTTGCAGGAAATGACGGTGTAAATAACGATGAGTCAAATTATGCAGAGTTGAACAAAACCAGAGATGTCGAAAACAATTATCAATCTCTAAGTTGAACCAGCTAATTTTGTCAAAACCACCCCAAGCACCCCTGCGCGCTCGCCTATTTTAAACTGACCTCTATACAATAAGTTAATGCAACGTTATATATTTTACTATTAAAGCGCCTGGATACGAAGCTCAGCGTGCGTGGGATTTAAGAACGTCCATAGACGCTCAATTGGGGTGGTGCATGTATATTCACATATAGGCCTTATCTCCTATATGCCCTTGATTGAGAGCGGTTTTTAACGGTATGTAAACTTAGATCATATACGCCATCAATTAATATTCAGTTTGGGGTGACCTTGGGGGCTGGGTCCTGAAGGTGAGTCTGTTAGATGGGCCTTTTTTGACTGACTTTTTCTCCCAAAGTAACTATAAGCACGAATAAAACTTGAGTTAGACTCGGATAACAATAATATTATTGTTGGGCTTTAAATTAAGCCCCGTTTACACTACAGTCAATTTTCGACACGGCACGGCTAAAATTGGTACCCGTACCCAATTTTATTAGTGTTCAGGCTACCAAAACAAAGGCCGAGCATAGATAAAACGGGCACGGGTACCCATTTTAGGCGTGCCGTGCCATTAAATCGAGTGTAATGTAAACGGGGCTTTAATAAGTGTAGTGTAAACCTGGCTTTTAACTATGTATTTGGAAAACTTATCATCATACAGTTTTTTAGTTTTTGAAAATTTTTAGTGGAGCAGGCATCATTGACGGTTAAACCGGCATTTGGTGGAAATCTCATTCAGAAAAAACAAACAAACAATTGCATCGCTGGACTGGAGCGTGAGGTAATTCATCTGGTAGCCTTAGTATAGATTAACTTGCTGGTATAGAATAATTAACAAATAGATTACAATGAACCGTTGTCTGTTCAGTTATAGATACACGGTATGACGTCATATGTGATAAGAGCAAAAAAAGTTGCATTATATTGGTTTGGTTATTAATTGTTCGCCATCAGTATTCAGATGGGAATGGTCCTGAGCTGGTGGTGACACTCATGTTTCCACTTTCATCTGTGAAATTAATGTTTCGTTTGTTTGAATGCAGTTAAACCGAGGAAACCAGAATTAACATTCACAAGTAATCCAGCTCCACTTGCTGGCTCATTTACCATATCATGTTCATCTGATGGTGTTCCTGAACCAAGTTATAAAATAACCCATAATTGTACCGAAGTCAGCACTGAAAAGTCGTTAACCATATCTTCAGTGAAGTGGAGTGATGCTGGAAGATACGAATGTTTTGTAAAGAATAATCTGGGAAATGATTCAGTTTCTAAAGACTTGAAAGTAACAGGTACATATATATATTGCAAGTATGTATATTTTTTAATTATCGTGCGGAAAAACAAGAAACTTAACAAGTGAACGCGAAACACGAGACCAAGGCGAGGAATTTTGGTGTTTGAATCAGGCCATCCAAACACTGGAAACCGTTAAGTAATTGTTTTGTAAAATAACAACACTAAGGCAAGGACATGCACGTCGAATTCAATAGAAACGTATAGGAAAATGCTGTTCGAACGTGAAATATGTTTATTTTTTGAAATTCGTGCAAGATCAAAATTTTAACCAAAATTTTAAAAGACAATAGTAAGTGGATGATTTTAATTTTGCGTTGAAACAAAATACCAGGCCCAGTTGTATAAAAGTTAACATTTAACTGTAGTTAAGGACAGAATTGGCCAATCAGAGACGTGTATCGAAGGAAAGATTTGCTTTAACACAGGGTTAAGCTAACCGGCTTTTGAACAAATATATACATATGTATTTTTCTTTAGTGGGTAAAGATGAACCGAGTTGGCCAAGAACGACAAAGTCAATGACAACATCTAAAACAAACAAGTCATCTACAAGCAGGTCTATGGATCATGAGGAAAAAAGTAAGGCATGATACTACAGCAGATTCGCATTTATATTTCAAAAAATTAAAACATTGAAAGCAGTTTTTCCAGGCCGGATTTTACTATCATCTACCAACGTTAAATGTTAAAATTTCTCTATCATGGTTTAATTGTTGCTGTTTCACTCAATGCTTCGCACGATTTGCCAGGTATCAACGAAAGATATGTTCTATATTTATTTACAGGTTCAAATTATACAAGTTGTAAAACTGAATGGTACATAATTGTTGTGACTTTGATGTCTGGAATTATCATCGGGATTCTCCTGCCAAAAATTGTTTCATGTTCCCGCCGAAAATTTCAAAATAGAAAACCTCAACTATCAAACCCTGAACCTTCAACATCTCAAGTTGATTCAACTTATCAAGAACTGGATCTTAAAAAAATGAACAAGGAAGATAATTATCAATCATTGAAAGGGAATGCTGCAAGAAATGACGGTGTAAATAACGATGAATCAAATTATGCAGAGTTGAACAAAACAAGAGATGTCGAAAACAACTATCAATCTCTAAGTTGAACCAGCTAACTTTGTCAAAACCACCCCAAGCACCCCTGCGCCCTCGCCTTTTTTAACTTACAAACTGACCTCTATACAATAAGTTAATGCAACGTTATATATTTTACTATTAAAGCGCCTGGATACGAGGCTGAGCATGCGTGGGATTTAAGGACGTCCATAGATGCTCAATTGGAGAGTGCATGTATATTTACATATAGGCCTTATCTCTTATATGCCATTGATTGAGAGCGGTTTTTAACGGTATGTAAACTTAGATCATATCCGCCATCAATTAATTTGGGGTGACCCTGGGGTGACAGTTTTTTTAGTTTTTGAGAATTTTTAGTGGAGCAGGCATCATTGACGGTTAAACTGGCATTTGGTAGAAATCTCATTCAGAAAAAAAACCAATTACATCGCTGGAATAGATTAATCACCTTGCTGGTATAGAATAATTGTACTTTATATATAGAAGGATCACTCAGCGGTAAAAGTATTCTCGTTTCTTTATGCAAAAATGCACGACTAAATTCACACTAAGGAATTCTAGAGCAACTAAGAAAAAAACAAGACGCCTGTTCTGGCGTTAACTCCGGCGTGCCGCGCACTCGCCAGTCTTCAATATAAAGCTTCTGAACATAAACAAATCAATACAGTTCATACAGTTCATACCATACATGCCTTGCCAACCTAAATGTTATTCGATCGCAACATTCAAAAGCACATCGTACTTTAAAAAGCATAGAAGTTCAACTGTTCAAAAATGTAAATAGACCGCATGATACGTTCACTTTGTCTTACACTTTGCCTTCGGAATTCGCGCTTATATAGTTATAATAAATCTTCAATCCTGTGCAAACTACGCGACGTGCAACGCGCCCATACACGACCACATCATCTTGTTGAAATAGCAGCGATATTATTAAAATAGGACCAGAATCAGCTATGTATTATTCTTACCCAAATTAAATCTAAACTTAATCGAACAGCATCAAAAGAACAGTTTATTTGTTCCTCTTGGAGGAATTGCCGTATCATGCGAGCGAAATCGAATCGCGCATCGGAAAACTAGCCAAACTGCTGTGCACCACAACTCTTGGGAGATAAGACTGGGACGTAGATAAATACGGTCACAAACACAATTCAAATTCTAGTATATTTCGCGCCAAATTCTAGTATATTTCGCGCCAAAACACACTTGCGACGACGAAAAATAAAATAAAATAAAAACCAAAAAAAAACAAAAAAAAAACAAAACGAGGCGAATTTTCAACTCCATCGCTGACGCCGGAGTAATAAACACGCCTCGCAACGAAGTATTATGTTATTCGAATCAGGAAATTGACCCCAATTTTGTGGACAGCTCAAAATACCGTAAACATGTCTTGGGACAGAGCATAATTTATTTTTATTTGATTTTCAAACTAAAAACGAAAACAAAAACCATTGATTATTTAGGAGCGATTCGTCCACCAAGTGGGACAGACTTGAAGTTATTTCCTCATATATTAAATAATGAAATAAAGTGGACATTTGATGGTAAAGCTTCTATTCGGACCTGGTTCTTCCCTGGTAGAGGAGACACAACAAGAAAAACAATTGCTGGTATAGGTGCGACTGGTGACATAACACTATTCAACAAAAGTTTACCTGGAGTTAGTGTAACTCCACCAGCAACACTGGTTTTAGAGAATGTTGATCAAGATTACAACGGAAAATATGAATTTCAGATTACTCATGATGATGGAAGTAACAGTCGTTCTTAGATTAACGTTTTTATTGCGGGTAAGGTTTTATGAAAAGATAAGGTTTTACTGAAATTAGCTCTCATATGATTTAAATCGATGCAATTACTGCAGTCACTGCATGGATATTTCATATTTATCACTCTTCATTGATAACAGCAAAATAATCCTTTTAGACATATAAATAACATGTATGTCTTATAGCTACTTTCAGCAAAACCAAATGTGACATTCAGTTGTCCTGATACCACGACGCTAAATGAAGGTGATGACTTCAGCTGTCTGTGTGAAGGTAAAGATGGAAATCCACCAGCTGATGTTACCTGGTTTAAAGATGACAAGAAGATTGGTTGAACAGGAAAGAGAGAACAATTGTTGACTCTCAGTAACGTTGATAATACACACAGTGGAACCTATAAATGTGTCGCTGAAAGCGACTCTGATGAAATATATAAAGATGAAAAATCAATCAAAATAATAGTTCAATGTAAGTATGACATGCAATAAAACAATACTCTGCATGTTATAATCAAAGGAAATCGTACCTTAAGACTTGATACGGCAGATATATCATTTAAATAATTTATCATAGGCCTATTAATAGTTTAAAAAAGTCGCTGTATAAATATATCAATAGCTACTCCATTAAGGTCCTAACATGATTTAAAAACTGAAGTTCACCATACGTTCCTCGTATAACCTAAAAATAGTTCCATAAGACACAGTGGCGTCGTGAGCAGGGCCAAGGGGAGTTAAGGGAGCATTTTACTCCATCCGCCCTCTAAAATTGGACCTTTTCAAATTTCAATTTCATTTATTGCCCTGTTTATTTACTTTATTTGCAAAAAATAAAAATTTATATTTGTTCACGGGCAGTCGAACCGAGGAAACCAGAATTAATATTCACAAGTAATCCAGCTCCACTTGGTGGCTCAGTTACCATATCATGTTCATCTGATGGTGTTCCTGAACCAAGTTATAATATAACCCATAATGGTACCGAAGTCAGCACTGAGAAGACGTTTACCATATCTCCAGTAAAGTGGAGAGATGCTGGAACTTATGGATGTTTTGTAAACAATATTCTGGGAAGTGATTCAGTTTCCAAATATTTAACAGAAAAAGGTAAATATGATAAAATTGCACACATGGACACAATACGCAAAATTACATCTGAATATTATAAAGAATCAATCCTGTATCGCCAATTACTATTCTAAGAATATTTCAGAAATGCTAAATTGATTACTAATGTACTCTTTAATTTCCTTTTTGTGTATGTGGCATTTGTGTATATCAGGAATGTCAGTTATTGGATTCGCGAGTCCCACTTTTGGTAATAGTCGAAATCCACCAACTCAACATAAATCGACTGAAGAGATTCTAACGGAAAGTCAGTAACTTATCTGCCACTTCAAATAGGTTAATTCATCAACTATTTAGCTATATTTCTGTTTCAGCTCCATCTGTTGATCACGCTCCATTTTTACCAAATATATTGAAGCCGGCGTATTTGAAGCAGACTGATTTTTGAGTAGAACAAATTGTTCAATAGAGTGGATAACTGACTAATAAGTTCAAGGCGCCAATTTTCCGTTTTTTATTTTCTAGAAAGAAGTTCTTTCTTTCTCGTGTTTTTGCTTGTGAATAATTATCCCAGCGACGTAATCGTCATGACAAATGTGGCCGCACGACAAAAAACTTTTTATCTCAAGCCAACAAAAACACTCATCAAAATAAAAAGATGGAAGACAAAAAAGTCTTTGGCAGTAAGTGCAGTTGATGCTGGTACGAACCAACCTATCAAAATCAACGGACAATCAATTATTCATCTAAAACCAACGATAATAGAATTGATTTCGTTGAATGTTCTCCGTATTCAAGGTGAGATACGTATTGTTTATCATTTTCTTTCATCAGGGCCTTTTCAGTATATAATCCGGCAGTTGGCGAATACACTACCAGCCCCTTTGCGCCCTTTCTTTGTCTCTTTGAGTTGTATTCTCTCAACAAACCTCTTTTTTTCTTTTAGATGTTAATACATGAATAAGTGTCCTAAAAAATACCAGAAATCAAGTCACATGTATAAAGACACCGTTATATAGTTATATCTCTTTTTTACTTTAGCTCCAAAAGATATGGGTCGAAATATTGTAAAGTATCCAGCAACTCCATGAACAACAAATCCAACAGAGTTCCTCCAAGTGATATGATTTTTTAAAATAAGAAATTGATTGAAAATTAGATACTGGAAATACTGGAAAAAAATTGCGATTACTGATTATTGATAATTTAAACATTATTTATAACTGAGATTTTACACTTGCTGTTTTGCATGCTGGTCTCATATTACACTGTACTGGATAAACAATCGGAAATTTAATATAATCATTGACCGATTGACAAACGAAGTATCTCGATATATATACTTTTTTGCACGAAATTCAAAAGTGCGGCTCTTTGCACTGAATGCAGACTGATCCTACTCAATATCCACACTACGTATAGGAAAGTTTCAATTTCATATTTGCATATTTTACCAAGCGACAATACAGATCAAGAAGGCGGAAGAACTTTACGCCACACTGCATGCATGGCAAAACAACAAACAGAATACAGCATTCAAGTGTTTATGTTACAGGAATATAACAACAGTTCGCTGATTAACTTAACTCATATTTGTAACAGGTATGTTATTCAACTGATTGGTAACAACTACTATTAGTAGTTTTATTCGCCGATATATTTCCGCCTGATATGATCGTAAAGTCTGGTTATATTGCCCGTGTCGTATTACAAACAACCATAACATATACGTTTCGGAACTGACTTGCACTCTATTCACGAATGGTCATATATATATTGAAATATTTAATCGTATTTCTTTTTATACAGGTTTCACTTCTGAACTATGCCCTATCTTGGTCGTCTTGCTTTATTTTGGCTTGCTTTTACGTTTCTTTTATCGGAAGGTAAGCAGTTGACCACTTGGCCTCTAAGTGCGGGTATCACTGACGAACATTTTACGCCATATATATGCAGTTATATTATCTGTAGCAATCTCACCACATGTCACAAGATGGAAAATGTAGAACAGCAAATCTTTAGCGTGATAAAAGAATGATCAATGATATACTTCATTTTCACATGAGATAAATCAAAATCGTCCACTTGTAAATTATAATACTCCATGTAGCTGGTATAATGTGACATATGTAGCTATTTCTATTTCGCGGGACAGAGCATAATTTATTTTTATTTGATTTTTCAAACAAAAAACGAAAACAAAAACCTTTTGATTATTTAGGAGCAATTAGTCCACCAAGTGGGACAGACTTGAAGTTATTTCCTCATAAATTAAATAATGAAATAAAGTGGACATTTGATGGTAATGCTTCTATTCGGACCTGGTTTTTCACTCGTAGAGGAGACACAGCAAGAAAAACAATTGCGAGTATATCTTCGACTGGTGACATTACTATATTCAACAAAAGTCTACCTGGAGTTAGTGTAACTCCACCAGCAACACTGATTTTAAGGAACGTTGATCAAGATTACAATGGAAAATATGAATTTCAGCTTACTCTGGATGATGGAAGTAGCAGTCTTTCTTATATTAACGTTTTTATTGTGGGTAGGCTTTTATGAAAACATAAGGTTTTACTGAGATTGGCTCTCATATGATTTAAATCGATGCAATTACTGCAGTCACTGCATGGATATTTCATATTTATCACTCTTCACTGATAACAGCAAAATATTTCCTTTTAGACATATAAATAACATGTATGTCTTATAACTACTTTCAGCAAAACCAAAAACGACATTAAATTGTTCTGATACCACGACGCTAAATGAAGGTGATGACTTCAGCTGTCTGTGTAAAGATAAAGATGGAAATCCACCAGCTGATGTTACCTGGTTTAAAGATGACAAGAAGATTGGTGGAACAGGAAAGAAAGAACAATTGTTGACATTCCCTAACATTGAGAATACAGACAGTGGAACCTATAAATGTGTTGCTGAAAGCGACCCTGATGAAAGATATAAAGATGAAAAAACAATTGAAATAACAGTTCATTGTAAGTGTGTATGTTGTGCACAGGCATTTGAAACTTCAACGTGGGAAGTTAATAGGACCGAGTAGTAAATTTGGCGGAATTGGGATGAGGGGCGGGGGGGGTTAACAGGCAGATATTAATTGTAATTTCGTCATTGGTACCTGGCCTCATCAATTCGAGAAGTTATTTGTTTAGACAATTTTTGTTTTTTAGTTCGACCCCACATGACAACAGTTACATTTATGCCAAAAAAGGCCGAAGTCGGTAAAGCAATGAACATCACATGTGAATCAGAAGGTCTTCCTGAACCCGGTTTTGTCATAACCCACAATAACACCGAGGTTATTGCAGAAAAGATGTACAACATACCACAAGTAAAGTGGAGTGATGGTGGATTATACCAATGTATTGCAACCAATAAACTTGGAAGTAATTCAAAGTGCTATTTTTTGACCGTCTCGGGTAAGATAAGTCTAGTCTGATAGACTAATACTGATAGTATACTGGTTCTTTGTCTTAATTTACGAAGTTTTCATGCCATGAATAAAATTGATCGTGTTCATCGAGTCTTATGCGGTACAACATTTTATGTGATTCAATTCCAACCCATAACATATACCTATACCTATAATTCATTCGTAGTAATTCAAAGGTTTCGTCGTCGTTAGCGAATAATTCATTTTAGAATTATTATGCATTGCACGATTTCTTCTTACCTTGCTTGTGGACAGTCTGCATGGTTCAGTCTGCATGGTTCAGTCTGCATGTAACCATCGCCAAATCCACGCATCAATTACCTGATTTAACTTTTATTTTTTGCCGGGAAAGATTACTATCGTATTTCAAAATAAAAAAATTGTCATTGAAATTCTTTTAATTTGTCTGCATCAATGCTGACAATACATGTTGAAAATAATTTTTTAAACGAATCCAATTAAGGCAAATATTCTAAATGTGTTTTTAGGGGAGACAACATCTTCTACGAAAGTAGACCGTGATTCAGGTGACAATGTTGTAGTATGGCATATCGTTGTTTCATTGATATTGGGCATCGTCATTGGATGTCTCCTTTCTTACATCGTCTCATGTTCTCGTCGTAAATTTAAAATCAAGAAAACCCAGCGTTCAATCCCTGAACATTCAACATCTCAAGGTAACACAACTTACCAGGAACTAGATCTTACAAAAATGAGCACAGAAGATAATTATCAATCGTTAAAAGGGAATACCACGGGAATTCCACGAAATGAAGATGTACACGACGATAACTCAACTTACACGCAGTTGAGCAAAACCAAAGAAGTGGAGAACAACTATCAATCTTTAACTTGACACAGTTTTTACTACCTTATTTATCTACGGAACAAATTTATTCTTAACTATATTTTTATTCGACACATGATTTAACCAGGTTCCAGCTGATCTGAAATCATGAGGTCATGAGACTGATTTACTTTATTGAATCGGAAATAACATAAAAAATATTTCTGCAATATTTCTAAGATTCTATACGTGCTGGTTTGTTTATTGGTTTAAAATTACACAGAACTTGGTACAAAATACATTTTTCAATCGGTAATTTAATACATACTGTATATCGATTAATTAAGCACCTCTTGAAAGTCTGGTTTTAAAGAATGTTGGTAGAGATTGAAATATGAATTTCAGCTTATTTTTTTATGATGGAAGTAACAGTGATTTTTATATTAACGTTATTGTGGGTGAGGTTTTATAATCGTAAAACCATCGTTGATGTTAGTTTTGCCCTAAATTAACACATCATATCTTATGCTCGCAGTCGAAATTATGAAGCTCTTTGAGGTCAGACACTCTTGATTCAAATTTATCCATGCAATTGCTGTATAGTACGTGTCTTCATCGCTTTCTATACTATTATAGCTAAGCAAAAAGCAACTTTCAAACACTTACAGTGTGAGTATGATTCATAAAATTTCAAATTTCAGAAAGCCAACAGTGAAATTAAATTGTTCTGATACCACAACGCTAAAAGAGGGTGGTGACTTCAGCTATCTGTGTGAAGGTAAAGATGGAAATCCACAAGCTGATCTTACCTGGTTTAAAGATGACAAGACGATTGGTGGAAGAAGAAAGAAAAACACAGTGGAACGTACAGGTGTGTTGCTGAAAGGCACCCTGATGAAAGATATGAAGATAAAAAACAGTCAAAATAATAGTTCAATGTAAGTGTGTATATTATATGTAAAGGCATTATAAATATTTATAATTGGATTTAAATTCCCTCAAATTTAGAATTTTAAGATTTAATCCAGTTTATGCCAAACAACGAGCAATTTTAGAGCAATTGAAAAACGCACTATACGGTGGATAGCGCTATCCGCCTTTCGAACAACCGGCCCCAGATTTACGATTGTCCCCAAAGGCTGCAGGCAGACGAACAGCGGGAAATCGGCAGGTTTGGATATTAGCCTGATGCGCAAGTTCCTCACAAAATAAATGTCGCGCCCACGCGTAGCCCGCTAATAACCTGTGGATACATATTTGCATATCATTACAAAAATATCCGAATGCGGAAGAACTTCCCGACATACAGACAACATTGCATTGATATACAGTATTTTGTGGAACATTGGATCAGAATTGGAATTTATCTTGTAATATAGATAAAGGTGAATTATAATATAAGGCTAGTCGCAACAGGAATAGTTTCCTAATCATTTTTCTTTGACATGCATGTCATTCAGCACTGTGTCTCTGGCATAATATATAGTTCTGACGATTTTACGACATGAAACGCGGACTTTAGTGCTAACAAGAGCAGATTTCGTATATTTTATTGATTCTATATTTTCAAATGCTGACGTTTATTGAAATCTCCATATCAATATCGTTCTATAGTTCAAAATAGTTTGTTGTGTTTCCAGCCGAAGTCACACACAGCAAGGTATGACATTCAATAAAATTAGCAATTTTAAAACGTTCAAAGTACGCACACCGGCGAATGAGTTTGTTTGGTCGTTTTCAAAAAATATTATGCCCTTCTTCTTCAATGGATAGCATTCTGGACGTCAATTGAAACAAACCACGAACAATGGGATGTGCAACGCATAAAATCTAGCCGTGACTCTGGTAATATCTCGGGTTTAAACTTTCAATCTGTAGTTCCGCTGGTATTATTTCGAATACCGTGTATTTATTTTTTATACAGGTACAACTTCAAAAAATGACTTGTTCTAGTTGCCTTGTTATCCTTTGGTTTGCTTTTATATTTTTACTATCGGAAGGTAAGCGGTTGGTCATATTGAGCCAACAGGGCCAGCTGCCTCACTTACCTTTTACCAGCTGAGACAAGGGGGGAAAGATGCCTTTTCATTTTACACGATTTAATTTGTCTTAAGTAGAAATCAGTGTTAAGTTTAACATATAATCGGTGACGTGAGTTAACCGTTGAAATTTTTTCGCCCCATACATGCGGATTATGCAAACGGAACGTTTGTAGATCGCCACATGAATTAAAAGTTCGACGTCTGAAACACGCCTAACATTTTATAAGAATTTTTGATCTGAATATAATTAAAAAGCATAGATTGCAAAATTGAAGAAATCTCAATGTCATACGCATAATTATAATTTCATAAAGATTTTAAATATTATAAAAACGTTTTATTATATTTAGGAGCAATTCGTCCACCAAGTGGGACAGACTTGAAGTTATTTCCTCATAAATTAAATAATGAAATAAAGTGGACATTTGATGGTAATGCTTCTATTCGGTCCTGGTTCTTCACTCGTAGAGGAGACAGAGCAAGAAAAACAATTGCCAGCATATCTTCGACTGGTGACATTACAGTATTCAGCAAATTAAAGTCTACCTGGAGTTAGTGAAACTCCACCAGCAACACTGGCTTTAGTGAATGTTGATCAGGATTTCAATGGAAAATATGAATTTCTGCTTACTCTGGATGATGGAAGTAGCAGTGTTTCTTATATTACGTTTTTATTACGGGTAAATAAAAGTGTTTGCAAAACATCGACTTCGGGTCAGGGGTTGTTCCGCTTGTTTGAGCGTTGTCCAAAGGCAATATTTGAGTAGGGATGAAATTACATATAATTATGACCACAAGAATATTAGGCGATTCCTAGACATGCTGACTATGCTGACCCGCCTAGCGTTAATGAAAATAATTTTTCGCGTATCATTTTTCTTTTAAATTTCAGGTTCCGTGATTGCGTAATTCAGGTGGGGAGGGGTTGACACTTGTTTCTCTGATTTGCCCCTACGAAAATTTCGATCCTACATCAACCCCTGTCACGACCTATAGCTCTATTGCTGTTTACTAGAACCGTAAAATGACATTTTCAAAAATTTACTGTGTACGACATTTAACTTCATTAATTTCAGCAAAGCCAACAGTGACATTCAGTTTCTCTTCTTCATCTCTTCTTCACTTTCCACTATATAGCTAATTAAAAAGTAACTTCTTCAAACACTTACAGTGTATATATGGTTCATAAACAAAATTTTAGAGAAGCCAACAGTGACGTTAAATTGTTCTGATACCACGACGCTAAATGAAGGTGATGACTTCAGCGGTCTGTGTAAAGATAAAGATGGAAATCCAGTACCAGCTGATGTTACCTGGTTTAAAGATAACAAGAAGATTGGTGGAACAGGAAAGAGAGAACAATCATTGACTTTCAGCAACGTTGATGATACAGTCAGTGGAACCTATAAATGTGTTGCTGAAAGCGACTCTGATGAATTATATAAAGATGAAAAAGCAATGAAGATAATAGTTGAATGTAAGTATGGTTGCAGCCTTGCAGGGCAATGAGGCGGGGTTGATGTGCAATAACAATTTGCCACGCCAATCTAAACGATATTTTACCACTCTCTCATGCTCTTATTGTGGAGACTGACTCTGATTAGCACCGTAAAGCTATAAGTACTTTATATTTTTATAGTATATGCTAGATACGGACGCGTAGCGGTGCCCAAGGCACTCCTTTATCTTGTTGGGTTTTAAAGAAAATTTTTGCATTATATTGGTTTGGTTATTAATTGTTCGCCATCAGTATTTAGATGGAATTGGCCCTGAGCTGGTGGTGACACTCATGTTTCCACTTTCATCTGTGAAATTAAAGTTTCGTTTGTTTAAATGCAGTTAAACCAAGGAAACCAGAATTAATATTCACAAGTAATCCAGCTTCACTTGCTGGCTCATTTACCATATCATGTTCATCTGATGGTGTTCCTGAACCAAGTTATAATATAACCCATAATGGTACCGAAGTCAGCACTGAAAAGTCGTTAACCATATCTCCAGTGAAGAGGAGTGATGCTAGAAGATACGAATGTTTTGTAAAGAATAATCTGGGAAATGATTCAGTTTCTAAAGACTTGAAAGTAACAGGTACATATATATATATATATATATATATATATATATATATATATATATAATATATATATATATATATATAATATATATATATATATATATATATATATATATATATATATATGTATAGGTTATCACATGAGGGGCGAGGTGATATCAGTTTTATCGCTTGAGTGACGATATCATAAATGTCACGAGTGAGCGCAGCGAACGAGGGACATTTATGATATCGTCCTGAAAGCGATAAAACTGATATCACCTCGTCCCGATTGTGATAACCTGTTTATCACATACTTCTTTTTCTTCTATAAAGCAATCGACATCGGCTGAAACAAACCTCGAACTGCTCGAGTCAGCCATCTTTGTTTTGACAGCGGCAAATATCAGTGACGATATCGTTTTTATGTCACCCTGTTATCGCCCTGATAAAGGCACAAGTATGTGATAAATATATATATATATATATTTCAAGTCTATATTTTTTTTAAATATCGTGTGGAAAAAAAAAGAAACTTAATAAGTGAACGCGAAACACGAGACCAAGGCGAGGAATTTTGGTGTTTGAATCAGGCCATCCATACACTGTAAACCATTAAGTAATTGTATTGTAAAATAACAACACCGAGGCAGGGACATGCAGGTCAAATTCAATAGAAACGTATAGGAAAATGCTGTTCGAACGTGAAATATGTTTGTTTTTTGAAATTCGTGCAAGCTCAAAATTTTAACCAAAATTTTAAAAGACAATAGTAAGTGGATGATTTTAATTTGGCGTTGAGACAAAATACCAGGCCCAGTTGTATAAAAGTTAACATTTAACTTTAGTTAAGGACAGAATTGGCCAATCAGAGACGTGTATCGATGGAAAGATTTGCTTTAACACAGGGTTAAGCTAACCGGCTTTTGAACAAATATATACATATATATTTTTCTTTAGTGGGTAAAGATGAACCGAGTTGGCCAAGAACGACAAAGTCAATGACAACATCTAAAACAAACAAGTCATCAACAAGCAGGTCCATGGATCATGAGGAAAAAAGTAAGGCAAGATACTACAGCAAATTCTCATTTATATTTAAAAAAATTAAAACATTGAAAGCAATTTTTCCAGGGATTTTACTATCATCTACCAACGTTAAATGTTAAACTTTCTCTATAGTTTAATTGTTGCTGTTTCACTCAATGCTTCGCACGATTTGCCAGGTCTCAACGAAAGATGTGTTGTATATTTATTTACAGGTTCAAATGATACAAGTTGTAAAACTTAATGGTACATTATTGTTGTGACTTTGGTGTCTGGAATTATCATCGGGATTCTCCTGCCAAAAATTGTTTCATTTTCCCGCCGAAAATTCCAAAATAGAAAACCTCAACTATCAAACCCTGAACCTTCAGCATTTCAAGTTGATTCAACTTATCAAGAACTGGATCTTAAAAAAACGAACAAGGAAGATCATTATCAATCATTGAGTGGGATTGTTGCAGGAAATGACGGTGTAAATAACGATGAGTCAAATTATGCAGAGTTTAACAAAACCAGAGATGTCGAAAACAATTATCAATCTCTAAGTTGAACCAGCTGATTTTGTCAAAACCACCCCAAGCACCCATGCGCGCTCGCCTTTTTTAAACTGACCTCTATACAATAAGTTAATGCAACGTTATATATTTTACTATTAAAGCGCCTGGATACGAAGCTGAGCATGCGTGGGATTTAAGGACGTCCATAGATGCTCAATTGGAGAGTGCATGTATATTCACATATAGGCCTTATCTCTTATATGCCCTTGATTGAGAGCGGTTTTTAACGGTATGTAAACTTAGATCATATATGCCATCAATTAATATTCAGTTTGGGGTGACCCTGGGGGCTGGGTCCTGAAGGTGAGTCTGTCAGATGGGCCTTTTTTGAGTGATTTTTTCTCCCAAAGTAACTATAAGCACGGATAAAACTTGAGTTAGACTCAGATACCAATAATATTATTGTTGGGCTTTAAATTAAGTGTAGTGTAAACCTGGCTTTTAACTATGTATTTGGAAAACTTATCATCATACAGTTTTTTAGTTTTTGAGAATTTTTAGTGGAGTTCGTAAACTTAACTTCGCCGAATTTTGGCATCAAAAAAAACCAATTGCATCGCTGGACTGGAGCGTGAGGCAATTCATCTGGTAGCCTTGGCCCTTAGTATAGATTACCTTGCTGGTATAGAATAATTAGACATATATAGAAAGGTCACTCAGCGGTGCAAAGTATCTTCGTTTCTTTATTCAAAAATCCGAGGTAAGTAGCCCGTAGTAGCCCGTAGGCGGAAAACTAAGGAATTCTAGGGCAACTAAAAGGAATCGTTAATACGCCACTCCCATAAAAAACGGAAGTTCTACGAAGTTACGAAGGTTTTATTTCAACCCAAATTTATGTATAAAATAAACACGCCTCGCAACGAAATATTATGTTATTCGAATCAGGAAATTGAACCCAATTTTGTGGGGATTCTCGTTGGTAGAAGAACAAGAAAAATTTATTGTAAGAAGTATTTCAACACTATTATTCTGTAAGTTTAGTTTAGGTTGTTGGTTTGTCCCTATACGCCAAATATCTTGAAACTTTCATTTATATACATGAGTCATTAATACTCCAACATTGCAAGATTATAATTTGCTGAAAGGTATACTTAAATATACATGATGTAAATATATTTTTGCCATCAATAGTTGCTAGATTGGGGGATAATACTTTTGGGAAAGGTTTAGTTTGAACGTCGTGTGTCGAAGAAACGTTTTAATGCGGCATTTAACATGCGAAGGCGAAGGAAGTGTTTCATGTCCTGACGTCGACGTTCATGTCAACAATAGTTTGTCGAAAAAAAGAGCTTTTACGACTTGGGCATGTGTTACATTATTCACTACAGCGAAGGCTAAAATTTAAAAACTCATAATCTATTTGCTCTTATGTGTTTTTAAAAACTTTTATATACTGTATTTAAGTATTCTAAAGTCATTAAATACTGGAAGTTGGGGTACTTTTCTTAACATCTTGTATTTACCTAATTTGTGAAGTATAAAATTTGAAATATTCATTGGGTGGTAGAGGAAAATGACATCTGTTCCCAAGATTCTAGGAAATACAATATGATTTTGCGTGTTGGGTGCCATTTCAGCTTTTCTACAACTAAAAGTTTCCATTATGTACTTAAACAATTTTCCTAGTTTCTATAATTTCTTTATTTGTGTATTATAGATAGACAATAGATGGGAATGCTGACTTTAACTTGCATGCATTTAGGCCTTATGATTGTGATACAGCTGTATTAGGATAGGGTAGTTTAGGAGTTATAAGTAACAATATTATAATGAAGCCATGTTTATAAATTGAATGGCAACTATAATTATCAATGATAATTACTGCAATAAGGTGTGCCCTAATCCTATAGTAGTTCTAATAGTACTTTGAATATGATTATCCTGTTTTCTACTGGTTAATTTTGTTTGCAAAATACTTTGCACAAAATAGCTGTGAAAATGTACAGATTTTTGGTTTTTCATATTGATAAATAAACAAGACAATGTAACATTTGTTCTTTCTCCAAGGTAACATGTTAGGAATTTAAAATCACATTGTTATTCGATTATTTGACAGTAGCGTAGCCAGCCTGACGATTTGTCCTGCTATGCTAATATTTTGGTGTTCATTGACTGTGAAAACAATAAATTTCTAAAGACATGAATGATTATAATAACTTGAAATTCACATTGTGGAACAAAACATTCCATTCCATTCTAATTTTATATTAACGACACATATAGTCATGTTTAGATTGCAGGAATGTTCTGTTTCATAGTTTTCAATAGTGAAATGTTTGTATGAGTGAGTTGGAAAAGAGAGGCTATATTGAACTACTAAATTGCATGAATAAATAAATGTGCTTGAATAGGTATATGACTATAGTGCTGAGTACCGGTAATCATTGTATTTCTTTTTAGGCATTGCTGGCTGCAAGATGTCTGGTCATTGTTTTTTCATTTTGTTTGGTCTTTGTTTTATCTTTTTTCCATGTGAAGGTAAGTGCTATAATTGGCATGTGTTTTAAGATTCTAAGGATTTTTGTATGCAGTCACATGTCTGCTTTTGTTTGAGGGTTATGATCGACATTCTGCTTAATATGTATATCTAAAATGACTACACATTATGTGACTGTTGTGTACTCTGTGTAGATAAACTGAGCTAGTAGAATGACAACAGTGGGCAGTTACGCCACTAACAGATGTTTCATTTGTCAAATTTACCACCTATTTTATGTTCTCAGTGTTTACCATAGTTACCCTTTACATACCAGTCATGCAAGGATAGTGACATATTATATAATAGTCTGTCTCTACTGCTTGAAGATATAGAACTCTGATGAAGGTAGCAGACTGAAATATATATATATATATATATATATATATATATATATATATATATATATATATATATATATATATATATCCCATACCCCCAAAGTTGCACGGGGGGAATGGGGCGATGCGGACAAAAAAACACTGGGCGCAAGCATAGTTAACTGTGGTTCAGTGGTTGAGAAAAGCATTTTGTGCTACATAGTGTGTTTGAAGAATATTTTATACTATTTCTTTTTTACATTTTTGACTTGTTTTGTATCGGGATGGAATCCAAATCCTCTCTCTGCCTGATTAAGACTGTTCAAATTCGTGAACCATATATATGAAAGGTTGAATTGCGAGCGGCAAAACACAAGATCACTATTGCTTACCTCATAAAACGAATAGATAGCTACTACTAATATGTCCTTCCCCTCACCAATTTCTCATTCCGGGCTTTTGACCGGGCAATGGTTGGTTTAAAAGGAGGGTGGACAACAAACAAAGGTTTAGATGGCATTTATTATTACCGTATGTAATAATGACCTTTAAAATTTAAGTATGTTATTACTATCACCCGTTTAACATGTGAACATCATGTGCAAAATGAGAGCGGGACCAAAATGAATTCACTACAATTCACGTGTTCGTTCAGAGAGTGCACAAGCCGAGGCGTGCGTAATTTACATTTTTAAAGTTTCACGAAACACAGTGTAGCGAAATAAAATAATTTGTTTATTTATTGATTTGTTTATATATAGATATATAATAAGTTAAACCTTTTGATTATTTAGGAGCAATTAGTCCACCAAGTGGGACAGACTTGAAGTTATTTCCTCATAAATTAAATAATGAAATAAAGTGGACATTTGATGGTAATGCTTCTATTCGGACTTGGTTTTTCACTCGTAGAGGAGACACAGCAAGAAAAACAATTGCGAGTATATCTTCGACTGGTGACATTACAGTATTCAGCAAAAGTCTACCTGGAGTTAGTGTAACTCCACCAGCAACACTGGCTTTAGAGAATGTTGATCAGGATTTCAATGGAAAATATGAATTTCAGCTTACTCTGGATGATGGAAGTAGCAGTCTTTCTTATTTAAACGTTTATATTACGGGTAAGCTTTTATGAAAAGAAACTTAAGGGCATGGTTCATGGTTGTATAAAAAGGTACTTTTAGTCGAAGAAGCTTCCTTTGGCTTTGCATCGTCCAAAAAGAACCATGAAATATGATATAACTACTGGAAAAATAGCTATAAAAATAGCTATTATATTAAATAATTTGAAAAAAAAAATTATTAAATACAACATGCACCAAGCTTTCTCAAATTATTTGTGGGGACCATTGATTTAACCATGAATTCTCCTTGTGTCTGTTTCTAACGATGGAAGCGAGAATTGACTTTTAACGCGTCTTCAAAGCCATCTTTAGGTTTATGTTTGCTGCTGTCTATATTATTCACAAATAACATGAGTGGAAGCGCGGGCCAGAACTTCTGAGATGCAACTAGAACAGAGATGGTAAAAACCGTTAACAAAGGGAAATTTGCGACGACGACGGGCGTCTATCACTACAATAAGTTTTATCGCTTTTTCGTGCTCTTATAGAGATATCACCCTTTCTTGGAAGTTTAATGAATCAATTACATTTCAGCAAAACCAAATGTGACATCAAATTGTTCTGGTACCACGACGCTAAATGAAGGTGATAACTTTAGCTGTCTGTGTAAAGATAAAGATGGAAATCCACCAGCTGATGTTACCTGGTTTAAAGATGGCGAGCAGATTGGTGAAACAGGAAAGAAAGAACAAATGTTGACTCTCAAAAATGTTCATAATACAGACAGTGGAACCTATAAATGTGTCGCTGAAAGCGACCCTGATGAAAGATATAAAGATGAAAAAACAATAAAGATAATAGTTCAATGTAAGTATGGTTGCTGGGCCGCTAACCTGACATCAAGGTTACAGGCCCGCCAAGGCCTAAACCGCCTAAAATGATGTGGAATAGCAATTTGCCAGGCCAATATAAACAATATTTTACCACTCTCTCATGCTCTCATATGTTTCCACTTTCATTTGTGAAATTAAAGTTTCGTTTGTTTAATTACAGTTAAACCGAGGAAACCAGAATTAATATTCACAAGTAATCTAGCTTCACTTGGTGGCTCATTTACCATATCATGTTCATCTGATGGTGTTCCTGAACCAAGTTATAATATAACCCATAATGGTACCGAAGTCAGCACTGAAAAGTCGTTAACCATATCTCCAGTGAAGTGGAGTGATGCTGGAAGATACGAATGTTTTGTAAAGAATAATCTGGGAAATGATTCAGTTTCTAAAGACTTGAAAGTAACAGGTATGTGGTAGGACTATATTTTTTGAACATCGCGATGTTGCGATGAACACACGCGCGAGGAAGAAACATGGAATGAATTAAGAAATAGAGTAAAATTGCACATTATATGAAATTCTTTCCGTTTCTGGCTTTTGTAGAATTGTGTGGTAAGTTTTTAGGGCAATTTGGGAGATACTCGGTAGATGCAAACAAAATTTACCCTCGTGATTGCAGATAGAGTACACCCGCGGGAAACATACCTATATTGCTATGTATAAACTTTTATATTATTTAATTTGAAACACTTTGCTGTAATTGATTGGTATAGCGTCTTGATTGGGAACGAGTGTTTGGAAATTTATTATTTTTTGAGTTAATATCTTTGACTGTATCGGTGAATTACAAAGTGATTATATTAGGCATGTTGATCATAAGACGAATCAAACAATGACGGATAACATTTTTACGGGAATCAAATCCTAATTCGAATTCTATGTATATACGTCTTTGATTTGATTCAAAAAAAGAGAAAAGACACCTGTTGAATTTATACCTTTACTTACTTTGAAGAAACGTGTTGTGCTCCCTAAGGAGATTTTGTTTTTCCAAATGGTAAAATAGGGCTAACACCAACAGCAAAACCAACAACAACAAATTCGCCGAATCCATCGAAAGGCACAACAACGCCAAAAGGTAACATTAGAGCTAGCACGGTACATTTGCATTTTCAACTTTATTTTGCACGCGAAGCAGCCAAAATAAAGCCGTCATCTTTAATCACATTTTTAAAAAGGATTTATCGAAACGATTATCCAGTCTCTAGAAGCTTTTCATGTCTTTTATAAACAATAAGTTTTACCGATTCCTAGTTTGGACGCTATATCAAGTCAATATTAGCAATTTCGATTTCTCGAGTTCGGACAGTTGCAAAACATTTGGCTGTTTCACGAGTGAAATATTGACATTGGAATAGTTAATGAGTTCTATTGTACTTTTATTAAGTCTCCAAACCATGTATATTCTATTAACTGTGAACTGAATAATGCGAGGGGGATTGTGGGGGGGAACTGGGAAGGTACACCGTGAAGGGGAAAGGGAAGGGTGGGGGAACTGTGAGGGAATAAGGTACACCGTGCCTGGGAGGATCTGCAAAGCGGTAGTCAATTTTCAAATCAAAAGAGTTAATTTACTACAGCTGATTCAATTGAAGTTGTCTTTAAAAATTCTAAACCTGGAACTTTGAGCGTACATGCAAGAGATAATAGCTTTTCACTTTTCGCTATCCTGTAATGCAATGACACAAACATGCATGTGTTTGTGTGGTCTTAAGTTTTTTGCAAACGCAAAATATCAAATTTAGCCATAAATATGTAGGACATGTACATACAATACAAAACTTTATTTTATCACGCTAGCCTCAACAGCCAGTGGTTGGCTGATTTCCATCAAGGGCGTGAATTAAAGCTAAATTATTTAGACTAAAGAACAAAATACAGTTGAGGATAACGATCAAGTTTCAATTCATTAAGAAATTGCGGATTCAGCAATTTTTGCCTCATGTTTCCAGGAAAATTGTTCCAATGTAGGCTGCATCATAATTGAAGTATCTTCAAATTCTTTTTTCGGCATGGGTGGTGCTAGATCAGTTTCTCTGTTTCTAAGATTGTGTACATATCTCTTTCATAGTTCAGATGAAAATTTTTTTAAGGTTGGGTGCGGTGTGGCCATTTAAAATCTTGTAGATAAAAATAAATTTTAGGTAATTTCGCCTTGCTTCAAGAGGTTGCCAATTTAAACTTTTAAGTAATTCAGATGATCAAATGTTATAGGTGGTCCCAGTAATTACTCTCGCGGTTCAATTTTGATATTTTTGTAACCTGTCCTTTTTCTGAAAGGGCAACTTAATTGAATTAACAGTATGTTTATGAAACAATTTTACTATTTCCTGGCAGCAACTAATCATTGGTATCGGAGGTTCTTCTCCAACTAAATTCACGACAAGTGCCTTCATCTTATTGCCCGTATTCCAAATCGAGCAGAATTATGATTAAAAATATTGCATTATTTTTGTGTTAGGATATAGTATAGATAACATCAGAATTTGCCATTATTTGTTTCAGTTAAAGGCAAAGACAAAACTAAGGATGAACCTTTACCTCCTGGTGTGATTGCTGGAATAGTTATCGGCGTGTTGGCATTCATCTTGATTATTGCTGGTGTGGTTTATTATTTCTACTTTAGATCAGGGGAAAGTAAGTTGTGTCAATTTATTTCTACATTTCCTGAGTTCAGTTGAATGACAGATACATTTGGAGTAATTTTTATTACTAAGGGGCTGCTTATATGAAACCTGACGGGACAGGTAGAGCAGAAAAGCTCGGTAAGTCTGCACCAAGTGGAATAATTTTTTGCGAAAAATTTAAATCCCTTTTCATCCAACAAAATCTCAGGAATAAAAGGATTTGGAAATTTAGTTTAAAACACTCTTTTCTTAGTTAGGTCCCATATGGTAGTACTGCCTTCTAAATCAATCCCGGGTGTTGTTTGTTTTGCTCGCCGGGTCAGCCTAGTTCCATATCAACAGCCTTTTAGTGTTTCTTTAAGTTTTCTTTCACTTCTTGTTACAAACACTGAATTTTAAATTGCGTGTTTGATAATCTGCTCATGAAATGTCATTTATTGCTCTTGATCGATTGCTCTGTTAACTCAATGTTTTTTTATCATTCTCTTCTTTTAGAGGATGGATACAGGTAAATGAATGGTCATTTAAGCATTTACGTAGTGTCCACATGTATTTTGAATCGTCGTGCAAAGTACTGTGTTTGGTGTGCTTTAAACTCATCCATTATTTCAAACCACTCAACACTAGAGAGAGTATTTCAAAGAAGAGAGTTCGAAATTTGCTAAGTACAAAGTGGAAGTTGCCACAATAGTTATTAAACTACGTAGCAAACTATATTGTGTCAGCGTGCGCCGTCGTCTCTTGGCCAAGATTATAGTTCTATGCGATAAGAAATTTACTGACTTGCACGCTAAACAGAGTTTTACCAAGCATTTTAATGACATATTCAACAGATAAGTATTGAATGTTTTTTCTAAAATCTATTGCTGTGTTTTTCCAGAGGAAAACGTGATGTAAGCCCTGGTGGTAGAAATGACAACCAGTATGAGATGGGAGACAACGAGTACGACACAGTTAAACCCGGCGATGGCGGTGAAGGCTCTGGAGAGAAACCAAAGAAGAAGAATCAACCACCTGTCTATGCACAAGTTGATAAGGAAAACAGGCAGGGAAAACCGGTATGTGAAAGTGGAAGTGTTGTATACCTTGTACGGTAAAAATTCCGAGTCCGGTGAATCGTAATTGCACGACTTTAATTTTTAGGATTACGATTAGGATCAGGTCTTAGATTAGGTTTATAGTAGATTACAGTTAACTTTAATCCTTAATCTCAGCCTAATTCTTCTCTTTTGTAGTTGTATGCAACACTCGATACGGTTGCCTTGGACTCGGGTGGTTCGAAGAAACGAGATGAAGGCCGCGCTCAACCCACCGAATATGCAGCTATCGATCATGGTAGAACAGGGGACGTACCCAGGGCTGACCTCGTGTAGACGATGGAAGTAAGTAGTAGTTGTAGTATTAGTAGATCAGTGTATCACTGGAGTGTCATAATCTGATTACGCGTACTGGTGCAAAAATGTTTTTCTTAATTCATCGCTGGTCGTTCTTTCGCCTCAACGATTAGAATTACAGTGATTAAAGTGATTTTGTAAACTTTTCATGTGCTTGGCTGCCGTGATGTTTGTAGCCAATTGCCGAGTTCATATTAGGGACGGGAAACTCATCTTAGACGGGAAAGTTGATAGTAAAAACCCGTCTTAATATGAATATAGGGATGAATAAATTTATACGTATGATGTACAATTTTTGCCTGCCAGCCTCAGTTTACTATTGTTCTATTTTTTTTTAAAAAAATCATGTTTAATCTTTTTATCAAATTGGTTCTTGTAAAAAGAGTGTCATTTTCCTTTTTTTTCTAGGGGAGTTGTTCTGTGAGACGTTGTTGTGTTTTGCGACCTATTACTTTTCTTAGGCACTGTAGTTACCGGGATACCGGGAGCTGTATTGAGCGCATTAACACGTATCATAGAAGTAGAGAGTAAGGTTTCAGTGCAACGTGAAGTAATCTTTATCGCTTTATTTTGTAATTTCTTTTCGCGAAATAGTCGCGTACTTTTGCATGCATTTTCTTTAGTAGTAGTTGGGAAGGGATAGTCAGGGGTAATAATCGAAGTATTTTTAACGTAATATTAAGCTGGGTAATGCTTGTATAAAAAATTCTGGGAAATATGTACTTAATAAGTTGTTTCTAGGAACCTCATACCAGGTATGAGAAATCCCAAGACTTGCAAGTACTGCAGCATCGCAATAAAAATTTATAAAACTTTTGGCACAGAATTTTGGCACGAACCTTGTATTTACTGAACGCATTTATTTTGAAGTGTTATTTGACTTCAATGAGGCTACTATCCACTCAGGAAGAGCTATACTCCGGACTAGAAAGGATTCTTTTGTGTGTGATTTCGTGACCAGGACTCGCTGGAATATCATCGATGCTGTATTTCGATATCGGTTTTAGAATCGTAGCATTTACAAGACATTCAGGCCAAAACATTTTGTTTATTGATAAATTTAGACGTAGATTTTGCATGTTTAATCAGTAATTTTCACTATGTGATCCTGCCATGCCATGCCATAGGGAAGTTTTTCTCATGAGCCAACACAACGGGTTGTTGATTCCCGCATGATATGAACCGAGGCTAAACTGTGTGAATATCCTGATGAAAATACTGGCCCCGGTTGTATAAAAGTCTCATTAACTTCTAACTGTAGTTAAGGACAGACTTGTCCAAACAGAGTCATGTATTTCTGAGTTAACTAGCATTTAACTGTATATGCAAAATGTAGTTAAAGAGTTTTATACAACCGGCCACAGTACACTAAATATTGTGTTCTCAAATGTATTTGATGTAAGCATATTACTATAATGTAAAATAATAAGTTGTAACAGGATTTAGTGAAATATATACCACCGCTTAACCTCATTTTTTGCTGAAATTAACACTATTAGCAGTATTTACAAGATAACAAATTATCACTTATATTCCGCATAATGTGAAATAAGTAAATAACATGATTCTGGTGGTCGTGTTATCATCCTAACAATACCATGCGATTGTTTTGTTTTAAAACCTTTTCCCAATACCTCGAAGTTCATTTTACGCTTCGTTATAAATCACGGTAACCGGGCTCATGTGAACATCCCCTTAGGCTTAGGGGTTGATTTTGAAGCATTGAAATAAGTCTTTGAAACAGAACAATCACATGCTATTGTTCTAAGTATGATTACACGACTACCAGAATCGTGTTATTTACTCATTTCAATACCTCAAAGTGCATTTTAGTATTTCACGCTTTGTTAAATCTCGGTAACCGGCCGGGCTCATATGAACAGCCGCTTAGATTTCCCCGTTAAGCCCTGTTTTGTATACGTCGGATTTTGGTTGCATCGTATGCCGGTTTCTGAAACAATAGATAATGAAGTTTGAAGAGTTTTTTCATACCATCCATTGTTCTTATTCTCATTTCATGCGATGGAAATTCAACGTTATCAAACTGGTAAACAAATTGCATTGCTCGGTCGGTTCACATGGCCGAGTTTTGTTAGAAAAACTGAAAAATGTATGCTTCTTTATATGACTTTAAGTGGAGCACTGTTGTAATAAAATTGTAAACTGTTGGAGACGAATATCGAGTTCTCAATGGTCAATTTTGAATGCAGTCTTGCTGGAAAGGGCCGACGTGAAAGTCGTGTAAAGTCGCAGACCTTGGCCGACTAAGATTTTGAGGAAATCATTTCATATAATCGGTCGCCTTCTCTGTTCAATCCTAACTTCTTTTACCAGAATCGTGTACGACCTGTATCTAACAAGGTATTTCTGTATCTGTTATTTGCTGCTACTTGCTAACTTGGTAATTAGACGCAGTTAACAACATGTGGTCTCGATTCATAATTTGACATGGGCAGATATTCATATATTCGTGTTCTGCATGCATTATTTGTTTCTTTTAAAACCAAATGTTCTTAAGGTCTGTTCACATGATCCAATTTTGTTGGATCCAATTCCCTTCTGATGTATGGAATGAAGTCATTTATTAATAAAGCAGTACTGCGTTGGTTTAGGTTTATTTGCTGCCCACATACATTGCAAGTCGACAGACTATAAAACATCCATCAGAGGTGAAATGGATCCAACAAAATTGGATCGTGGGAACTCCGCGCATTGTTTATATTCGTTGTAATTCATATTGCAATATGTGAAATTTATGATTAGGTATGCATTTGAAAATATACCTTCTTACTCTCCATATTTTCCGAATCCAGGCGGAAGCTTGCCCGAAATGCTGACCGCCAAAGGCATGCACAAGCTGTACTTTCAGTTACATTCTCCTGTCCGAATATTGATTATTCGCAATTAAATTCATGATGTTTACACGGCCAGAACCCACAACCAGTTTACCTTGCCAACAAACTGAATAATTGAAGCTTTAATTATTCAAACAAGTTCTCGAATAGACAGGTTTGGTAGACAAGGTAATGGACAAGTTAAAGCTATTTCACGAGAACTTTGTCTAGTTAACATCGAGTTGAGAGCTTTCCAAAAGGAAATTTTCACGAAGACTTTTTGATTTCGAGGCCAGGTATGTATTGCACTGCGCTAGCAGTGCGTGTTTAACTTGTTTTCTGCAAAACTCGCCCGCTTTTAGTAAACTTCTGTTTCGTCTCCATGGCTGTAAAATATGTTGTAAACCTAAAAAAACACTTAACGTGAGATATTCAAAAATTACTTTAGAAATTTATGCTGAAGTAGATTCTTTTAATTTAGATCGTTTCGTGCATAGATAGTCAGGAAAACTAAGAGGATAGATCTGAGTGTCCTCTTCCGATCTTGGGACCCATTCCTTAAATCCTAAAATATTTTTCGCTGCATTTCTGCGCGCGTTCCTTCCAATTGCCGATAAACGAATAATAAAACGAATTAATAATAGTAAAAGCTAGGATGTGACAAGGTTGCGTTTCCAAGTGATAAAATGATAAACTTCAGGTGGTACAATTAAAAGACATACGTGATTTGTGTTTTGGCTTTACAGGTGCCTTGACCTCAAGTCAAGCGCAATGGCGCATGACTGTTCCCGCAGTTTGCTGGCACAGCGGTCTTACGCACTCGTCTTGGTAAGTTATAAATAAAGTCCAGACAGGGCTATTGGAATACATGTACGGTAGAATTTGCTTGTTAATTTGCTCATCAGAATGTTTTGTTCTTTTCTTTTTTGCAGTTATTCCTAACTGCGAATGTAGGCGCTATTTTAGGTAAGATGTTAGCTATTTTGTGCAAATTGCAGTGTATCTAAAAATCTGAGTAAGATGAATGGCCATTATCGACTGTCATCACTGATGTCATTGCCGTTCAAAAAACCAACAGAAAAAAAAAGATCTCCCGAATTTGCCGTGTGGCAATGAAAACTTCGTAATGAACAATGTTTAAAATTGCCCGGCTCGCTTTCAAGCTATTTTGTCTCCACTCAAACCTCGTGATAATTATCACCACAATCAGCCATCATCACCGTCATTATCACCATAATTCACCATCATCCTAATCATCGCTACCAAACCATTGCAACCATCATTATCACCCCCATTAACCACACTCCGTCATCGGTATCAACATTACCACAAATATTACCATGATTATCCACCACATCCTTATCATTCACTGTCAACCATCGTCACTGTCTTCACCCCAAATCACACCCCATCATACCCTTGAAACAAAGAAAGTAGTGGCATCCTTTACGCCATTTTAAGAGTGTAACACGAGCCAGCCTCTTGGCATGAGGAGCGGAGAAGTCAAAATCCCGATTCAAAGAGTCCAAGCATCCAGCTTTAAAAAGCCAGACACAAAGGCGACTAAAGGACGCCTTCTAAATATTTACGCGTGGAATCCGAAAGACACTGACACCTCCCCATGGTTCAAAGTTGATCTAAACAAGTTGACAACAGTGACTGAAATAATAACCCAAGGGAAACATTTGGACGGGGTAAAAGGCTACGTCAAGACATTCCAAGTTTCGTTTGGTTACATGGAGAACGATTTCAGAGACTACAAAGTGGACGGAATTGTTGAGGTAAATTAATATCTTAATGATGCGATAACGCTTTAAAATCCATACGTTGAAATTCTATTAGCTAACCTTTCACCACGGTCAAAGATTTTTCCCAGTTCACCATACAACTTGGAGGGACATTGAAACGGGTGTTTTTATCTTAGCCAGACATATTTGCCTGCCTTGCAGAAATATCGCTTGATCATGAAATGTTCTTTTTCGTGAACACCACCTGCCGACTAGATAATTTGAAGTTGAAGCCGTTTACACGTGCGATTTTCACTGCTATTTTTAGTGCGATTTTCGTCTTTTGATAGATGTAAACGAGTGGATGAGTGACGGATGCGCAAATATTGGCACTTAAGTCCGTTTTCCACTTGGCGGCGAATTTTTTCGCGCGACGCGAAGCGATATCTGAAATCCAGTAATGTGAATGGCTTGCGAAAAAATTCGTTGCAAAAAAGTTGGATCGCTTCCTATTTTTTATCTGTTCGCGCGGACAAATTCGCCTAGTGGAAAACGGGCTTTATACATCAGAACATTCATAACTTTCCACTCAATGACATCCATCAAGAGAAGAAGATCTTAGATACTAAAAACCCGATGCCCTTCGTACTTTTGCTTTTTCTTGCATGCGTCCCGGAAATGACACTTATCACGGTTCTTCGTTTTTCAAGGTATTCTCTGCCAACGTTGATACAGAAACTCAGAAGACTAATGCACTCTTTGTGCGAACGCGTTTCATTCGTATACATCCCAAAACATGGCACAATACTTGCTACTTGAGGATAGAGCTCGTGGGATGCTATCACGGTGAGTGCGTACACTGTGTGATACATCAACATATCCATAGTTGCTCATTATACTCAAAATGAAAACGCTCTGAGTATAAATCATTAGGATAAGACTTGTCAGTTTAAGCATAGAACAGTAATACATGTCCTGAATTGCTTGCTGTCTTAGCCGATTGCTATAGTAGTCTTGTGTGTGCATTGACAGCTTTAAGTGAATCGACTAGAAGATATGGACACGTTAAAATTACATTTTAGATTTTTGTATAACTGAAGCCCATCTTTTTGGTATGACATTAAAGCCGTTCGCTTTATTAAAGAAGTTCGCTTGCTTCTCCTTTCCTACCATAACCTAAAAGACTGTTTACATGGAGCGAGTTATCCCGGCTAGGCGAGGTAAAAAGTGCATATCGCATCAAAGGCTTAACCTGGTTAGTCTTTCATTATATGCAGTTTCCACCTCGCCTAGCCGGGATAACTCACTGCATGTAAACAGGCCCTTAATTTTATTACATCAACCCCTGTATATAATGCCACAATTCCTCAATAGTCAATACAAAGGGAAAGAGAGATCTTCACCTTTTGACTTAACCGTATTCATACCCGTGTTATTTTTCCCAGAATGCCATTCTCCGTTGGCGCTGGCATGGAGAGCGGGCTCATTTCCGACGAAATGATCACGAGTTCAGGCCTCGCCGGAAATCCTTCGGGTGCAAGATTAAATCATGACACTTTCTGGATGTCAACGGATACAAAAGCATGGTTACAAGTGGACTTTATAATGATAACTATCGTAATGGGTGTCAGCACACAAGGTAAATTAACGGGGGGATTTCGTTAAAAACCAATTGGCGTATTGGCGCTAAAACAAAATAAAAATTGCCAGCGATAGCGAAGAGCGTTGTCGAAGGAGATAATTGTGGAATATTCTTCTTCTCCAGGGTGTGGTGCCCGGTGGGTGACAGAATACCAGATATCATTTCTGTATGATGGAAACGAGTTTGGATATTTTGAAGAAAATGGAAATAATAAGGTACAGAATATGAGCGTTAGAGTCGCCTATAATTTTATTTCTACGAAGAGAAATTATTCAATTGAACGAAATTTTTTCGCTCAATTTCCATTCAATTTTAAGATACCGTCCGAAACTGATCACAAATGAACGGAAAATTGTGGGGGGGGGAGGGCAAAGACCCTGGGTTCGTGAGGTTGTTTACATTGTGAACTCCTATACTTTCTGAAATACGTTGTATTGCCTAACAACATATAGGTTCGCTATGCGATTTAAATGAATATGAACTAGTGTTTTTGATAAGAAAAATTTGAAACATGCGAATTATGGGTAAAATTTTTATCTAGGGTCTCACATTGTTATGATGTGAAGAAATGATGCGCACTTGACTTCCATTTTAACTCTTATCCTTAATTTAGAAAATCTATTTTACGAAATTCTTGAAATGAGAAACCTTGCTTGAAGGATATCGACCCCGAAATTCAAGTGTTGATAAATTCAATTCCTCTAATGAGCTGTTGTTAAGATTAATCTGGGCGATGGAGTATTACGATTTTTTGGGTCATATATGAACACTAATCACTTCCAAGTTCCAATTCACATTTAATTGCTTCTAATTTGGATAATAAATAATTCACGTTATGTTACTATTCACCTTAACTATTGCGACAATAGAAGGCTCGCCGATCGTAATGTAGGGATTGTAATAGACGACTTGCGCTTTAGACTAACTTCTTATCTCAGCGATAAAAAGGAAGCTTTCTGAAAAAGCTGACTAAATTTAGTAAAACTGCCAAGTTTGGCTGCGAATTGTTGTAAATTACGGAAAATATATCCATGCGAAGTTGTCGAATTTTGTATACTTTTGTATTACGGCTGGAAGTTTGTAACTAAATTAGTTACACAATTCCGCGCGTAATACAAAATATACAAAATATGCCAACTTCGCATGGCTATATTTTCCGTATTTTACCAAATTTCGCAGCCAAACTTCGCATTTGCACTGATTCAAGTACGCTCTTTCTAGCTGTGGTGATTTATTTTCTCCTAATTACTTCGACACCGCAGAAATTGGTGTTGGAAGTCAAATATCTCATCAGTTGCTCACATTTGAATCCTAGTATTCAGAAACTGCTGTCAAAGAAAATACTATCAAATAAGTTGAAAACAAGTTCAATTTTTCTTCCAATATCGGTTTTGGAAACTTTTGAAGGCTCTTCGTATGCATCTGCCACCGTAAAATGGCCATTTTGAGACATTTTCAGACATTTTCAGATGATTTGTTTTTGCCGTGTGCAAGCTTCAAATCTTTTGTGCAAGAGATATTTTGTTGAGTATTTATAAATCTTTTAGCTTGCCGAATTTAAAGTAAAAGTATTGAGAATTACGGCTAAGTCTACCAATTTCCGCGGTGTCAATTACTTCGATCAAAAATTAGTTTAAAGCGCAAATCGTCCATTGTTTGTAAAGGTGATATCGTAGGATTGGACTCCCTTAAGCCTGTTCTCCACTACGCGGAATTTTGCGCGCGGAGTTGAATTTTTCTTTCTTTTTCTGAAATCAGTTCTGCATAAAAGCGTGGCGACAATGAAAAATTCCGCTGCGCGCGCCTAATGGAATACAGGCTTTAGACTTGATTTAGGGAACTTTAGGGAACTTACTTTGATTATTTACTCAATTTACTGAAAGAAAGTTTCATAATTATTGACGGTTTACAACTTCTTTTAGACGTTTTCAGGCAATAACGATGACTCGTCTGTCGTCACCAATTACTTCTACCCACCGATCATTGCGAGGAGAGTACGACTACATCCAAGAAACTGGGCGTTTTCGAAAATAAGGTTCCGAGTTGAATATTTGGGCTGCTATCATTGTATGTATCTACCAAGCTTTCTTTTCTTTGCGAGAGTGTTTAAAAATTGGGAAAAGAATTAACTAAACAAGCCTAGCCGAACTCTAGAGAAGTGAAAAACTGACCTCTGTTGACAGGACTGACATGAATTAAACCACTATTAAACTGAACTGAAAGGAAAAATTGGACCACTTGCATAATAGACCAACTTGTGAAGTATAGGTAACAAGAGGGAGCAAAATCACCACAGCTATAAAGAGCATACTGAAATTAGTATAATTGCCAAGTTTGGCTGCAAAATGTTGAGTAGTACAAAAGATATAGCGAAGTATAGGCAATTTTTGTATATTTTTGTATTACAGAGTGTGTAATTAATTTGGTTACACTCTTCTGGTTATAATACAAAAGTGTACAAAATTTCCTAGCTTCGGTATTTTACAATATTTCGATGTCACTAAGTTTGTTTGTGTCGAAATTGTCGCCTAAATCAAAATGTTGGTCTATTATGCAAGCGGTTCATTGAAAGCTCTCCCATTTTGAATCTTAATCTACTTTTTCGTGCCTATTTCAGTTTGTTCTCAGCCACTGGGCATGGAAAGTGGTGCAATACAGGATTCTCAGTTGTCAGCTTCCAGCGAGGAGCCTAAGTACGAGGTCAACAAAGCGAGATATAACAAAACCGAAGGTGTATGGAGACCAGCCGCTAGAGATATTGAAAATCCATGGTATCAAGTAGATTTTAAAACGAATGCTACTGTGAAGGTATTTGAAGTTCTGAGCCAGACTTACATCATGATTTTGTTATTATCAGTTCATCCAAGAGTTCGCTCAAACTGGCAAACTCGCATTATGACACTATATGGTCAAAACAGGACCGTAGCTAGAAGCTTCTTTGGGTGACGGGTGGCATATATTCATGTATCCGTCTTATCTCTGACTGATTTCTTTTGTACGCTATTGTTCCTGTTTGATCTCCGCCTCGTGTATGGAAATTTGTGCACATTTATGACTTTCTGCTTAATGAAGCGGAGCTATTATGGATCTATCCATCAATTACCGTGCCCTCGATCATGACTTTTTGAATTTACCTTCGTATAAGGAACACCATTGCTCTTTGACATTGAGTAAGTTTTCGACGAAAGACGATGGAGCTAACTGTCCTATTCAGTGGGTTGAATGGAGCTCTGCCTCCACCTTTCGCAAATTAGCCGGCATAGTTTGACCTAGACTCTCTAAGCCCGGTCAACTTTTTAGGCCAAAACACGTTTAATCCCGTCATTTAACGTAAATATGGCTTTTGACTCTAATGTTTTGGGGTATTCTTAATTAAGGTAATCGCTATACAAGGATCGCCAACGGTACATCATATAACGTTTAAGAATTTCACAGTCATGTACAGCTATGATGGAAAGCACTTTGAAGATTACCTGGAAAATGGAAAGAAAAAGGTGTGTATACTCATTTTGAATGTTCTTCTCTCAGAGAAATATAGACTGAATCTCCACCACTTATTTGCTCTAAATTTTGCTCTGACCAATCCACGCCACAGAAACCAATGACGCTTTCACGATCCAATTTTATTGGATCCAATTCAATTCTTATTAATGTTTCATTCTGTTCACTTGTAATGTATAACAATTTATTGACAATGAATCCGAAATCTGTAACCACACCATATCCTGCGAACATTTTAAAATTATAGAAAGACCTGATCATTAGAATCCCTTGCCGTGCATGTGACGTTTTAAACCTAAACTCAATCACGGAATTAAAGCAACGAATTAATCTCTAATATATTGTATATATATTGACTGGGACTATAGTTGTCAAGAAAATCCATTCTCCGTTGAAACGGCTGAATATCTCTTGAAATATACTTTATTACCTTATTTCGGTTTCAAATTTATGCCAGAGCTATAGTTCTTATAACTGAACGTAATGACAAAATTTGGACTATAGTTTCATGAAGAATAACAAAAGATATAATCAAAAATACCGGAGAATGGATTTCTTTTTTGACAACCCTTCCGAGCGCTGATTAGCTGAAATATGAGGGTGAGATCACCTGAAATAATGGGTCTTGTAAACGACACTCTTGTCTTCTCATTTATTTTCAGATATTATCTGGAAAAAATTCTCCAAGCGCTCCTCCAATGCATACATTCAATCCGCCAATTGTCGCTCGTTTTTTCCGATTCTGTCCGATTAGAATCGGAATGGCTGGACGCGGTGCTTTAAGGATGGAGCTGTACGGTTGTTACGAATGTAAGTTTACCACCAGTGCAGGGATGACTCCAAGTAGCCCTAAACGGGCGTCGTCCAGTTTCAATATTGCCGTCTGTGATGTTTGTCTGGTATATTTATATTATTGCTCTTCGTGGATAGTTTTAAATGAAGCGACATATAAAATTATTATAGATTATTGGCTAACCTTATATACCTTCTTTGACTTCATACACTTATTCTGCATGCCTTGTTCAGTACGTCACAGACCGTAATATTAACTTGGACACTCGTGATTTTGGGTTACCTACGCTGAATTCCTACACAATTGGCTCGCGCCAGACCCATGCAGCCGGATAGAGTCATTCATCTTCTGCAATCTGCATAGGCATCTTGCTGCTAATAGAATGTCAAAGATTAAGAAAAATTGATTGAAGAATATGTTTGTAAATTAAAACCAGACCCAGCTGGAAAGCTGCATAGCCATCTTGCTGCTAATAAAATTTTGAAGATGTTAATAAAGCCGTTTTCCACTTCAGCCATGTCGTAGCGAAACGCAGCGTCTCATTGTTTGAACTTTGAAATGCATTAGTTGCACTCGAGTACTCAAGAAACAGCGATATACATACGCCATACGTTACGTGAAAATGATTTAAGCCCTGTTTTCCACTTTAACCGTATCGTAGCGTAACGTAGCCTATTTACTCCGGCGTCAGCGACGGAGTTGAAAATTCGCCCCGGTTTTGTTTTGTTTTTGTTTTTTTTTTTTTTATTTTTTTTTTTATTATTTTTCGTCGTCGCAAGTCTGTAATGGCGCGAAATATACTAGTATTTGAATAGTGTATGTGATCGTATTTATCTACGTCCCAGTCTTATCTCCCAAGAGTTGTGGTGCACAGCTTTGGCTAATTTTCCAATGCGCGATTCGATTTCGCTCGCATGATATGGCAATTCCTCCAAGAGGAACAAATAAACCGTTCTTTTTATGCTGTTCGATTAAGTTTAGATTGAATTGGGGTAAGAATATATTTAATACATGTAGACTCGGTCCTATTTTAATAATATCGCTGCTATTTCGCCGTTTAACAAGATGATGTGGTCGTGTATGGGCGCGTTGACACGTCGCGTAGTTTGCACAGGATCGAAGATTTAATACAACTATATATAAGCGCGAATTCCAAAGGCAAAGTGTAAGACGAAGCGAATGTATCATGCGGTTTATTTACATTTTTGAACAATTGAACTTCTATACTGCGATGTGCTTCTGAATTTCGCGATCGAACATTTAGGTTCGCAAGGCATCTAAATGCGAATATGTATGCGAAACAATACGCGAACTGTATTGTTTATGTTCAGAAGCTCTATATTGAAGACTGGCACGTGCGCCGGAGTTAACGCCAGAACGGCGTCTTGTTCTATATGTTTCCGACGCATTCGACCAGAACTAATGACTTTAAAACAATGAAATACGCTACGTTTCGCTACGATACGGTTGAAGTGGAAAACGGCCTTAAGACCAAACGAAGGTCATGCATGTACCAGTTTTGACAACTTTCTGCTCTTTTTAGCTTGTTCAAACCCTGCACGACTTAACGTTGCAAATCGTTCGACGATCCTTGACAGCCAGTTTGAAGCATCCACTTATGAAAATTCTGTCTTATCACCACGAAATGCCAGACTTAGTCCTCCTGCAAGTTGCAAAGGTTGGAGAGCAGGTGATAATGATCATGAGCCTTGGATTCAAGTCGATTTTCTGAGAAGCACAAAGGTTACTGCTGTGTTAACCCAAGGTACGGCTATGATTTCCCATTCGTACGTATACAAATCCTACGGAAACTTATGCCTGCAAAAACTTCAATGTGTCAGATGAAGATGTTCAGTGAAATTAACATGTGGCAGGACCTATTCCAAGAATCTTTTCAATCCATTTTTCCTTATCTAAGGTCGAAGTAGCCACCCCGCTTGGATAAGCAAGTACGTTTTACTGTTCGGCAACGATGGGTCGAACTTTTTGGAAGTTCTGGATGACGACGGTAAACCTAAGGTACTAGCTATGGTACTATAGTAGCTTTTTATATTCAAACTCGAGGTTGTTTCACCAGTTATAGCCTTCATCACACATCTTTTGCTACTGCTAAGAAGAATTGTATGATTCTGTTTGTCTGTGTCCGAACTAACCGCCATGAAACTGACCTATTGTAGAATTTGAACAGGCTTAATTCAGTGGTAAACTGAGGAGGCAGCTCATCATTAGACCCCATTTAGCTTTCAAGCGCGCAATGCGTGATGGTAGTTGGTTATCAAGCAACTTCGAGTTGTGATATCGCTCTACTTAGAAGCGATTTTGTTTGTTAGAAAACCTTGCCGATTCTTTTTGCTTCTTTGTTAAACTAAATCGCCCCTGAACATGGCAAAATAGCAACCTTAAATTGACCTTGATAATCAACTACCGTCACGCATTGCGCGCTTGAAAGCTAAAAGGGAAAGGTCTATTCGTCGCATCTAATCAGATATACCCATTTCGCCCTCTTAAAGAGCATAACTATTTGTGAGTTATCTATACTATATATAGGAGCATTACTTTTGGTTGCTAATATAAGGTGCTATGTTCACGGTTATCCTTATAATCTTAGATATAGGACTTAGATATTTAAGTTACGTTGCTATACATAGTTTTTACCCCCATATTTTCGCCTATACGTACTGTATTTGCCTCACCCATTTACTAGGAGTTTCCAGGGAGTGTCACTAATAACGATATTGTCAGGAACACAATAAAACCAGCGATTTTCGCACGTTTTGTGCGACTGAAAGGATTGACATGGAGCTATAGTGCTGCAGCAAGATTGGAATACGAAGGATGTCGTATTGGTAGGTTTAATAATGCTTTGACTACGTTTTACTTAAAGGACAATGGAAAATGTATCTTATTTCATATAGAAAAACAGTTAAAATTATGGATAAAACCCCTCTATCAGTTCTTTAAATCTTATCTAGTTTTTTGAAATATCTTTATTTGGACAAAGTATTCTTGGATAAGTATTTAATCTTATTCGGTGTCACTGTGTTTTTGATGGCGTTACAACCGCAGAACAATGGCGGCTATATATATAACAATTCTAAAGTGCTTTAAATATTTTCATATAAAAATTTAAGGCACGATGGTAAAAGCATGTTTTTGGGCCACAGTGTCACAAAATAGTCTCGATAAAAAGTTGGCGTTATACCTTTTATTGTTACGTAATATAACTAATAACAATCTATCTTTATAGCAATCCAAGATGCGACTAACTCAGTAATTTCGATTTAAATATCTCGAAAGCAAAGCAAGATACAAAAATTTAATAAACGAGATGCATAAATAGTTCATTTTTTGTCCCGTTTAATTAAGATAACGACTGGGAAAATTCCTTTCCGATTGGTATGGAAAGTCGCCTTATCTTGGACGCACAGTTAAGTGCATCGTCCTCGAAGAGTTCAAGTTTTGCAGCCGCAAACGCACGACTAAACAGCACAAACCCCTCAGTCGGTGGTTGGATGCCGGCCGAAGACGACCTGGATCCTTGGCTGCAAGTTGACTTCATTGGGGAAACAACGGTCACGGCGATAAGGATACAAATGGTGATCCCATCTTTCGCTGAAGCGACATCGTTCAACGTCTCCTATGGCAACAACGAAAGTAGCTTGGTGAAATGCAGAGAGAATGGCCTTTCCAGAGTAAGTAAAGACTGCCTGAATAAGTATACGGGCTCCATAAATCTATCGAGCCAATCATACTTCGTGTGAGATTAGAATTTCTGCTCATTATGAAAAAAGTCATATTGCTCCTTATTTCCCATTGACAGATGATTTATGGAGTTGATTCAACGAATGGGGACGTCAAAATCTATTTACAACCTTCTATCAGATCTCGTTACCTTCGAATGCATCCGAGTGATTACTCCCATTCCAGCGCTATGAAATTTGAATTTTACGGTCACTATCAAGGTAATTATATACCTGATGATAACAATTTTGCTTGTCAAAATGTCTGTTATGGACAATATTACCCATTTGTTTCTTGATTATAAATAGTTCAATAACTTAAGTTTATCATAATCGGTGTCAATAAACAAAACCATTTTGTCAAAGAAATCCGAAAAAACGAGACATCTTGAGAGTCGAAATATATGATTCAAACATAGGTTAAGATAAGCCTAAGGTAAATTTTCGACTTTATCTTAAATAAAAAAAATGAAGTTGAATCGAAATCTCAACCAGTTTGCAATCTCAACCTGTGATTTGTTTCATTCATATATATTCACTCTCAAACCCGTTCTTTTAATGCAGGTTGTGCGGAGACAGAGGCACTTTTGTCTTCTGACAAATTTGTTCTCGGCCAAATAACTGGTTCGTCCATCAACAAGGCCGCTAATGATAATCCTTTTGTAAGAATGGATATGTCAAGCGCCTGGATTGCAAATAATGATGACAATGATCCATGGATTAAATTTGATTTTCTTGCACCCACAAAAGTTTGCAGTATAGATAGTAAGGGATACGATGGTTCCTACGTAGAAACGTTCACCGTCTCGTTCAGTAATGATGATTTACACTATCAGTTCTATGAAGAAGATGGCCGTCGTAAGGTAATGTTTTCACTACATACCAAAGTCAATTGTCAGCGTGTTTGAGACCCTGTCTCAGTGTCTCTGTAGCTAGCGGTTCAAAAGCTCGTCAATGGTTTGTTATGTTGAATTAAAGTACATATTTAATAAGATGCAGGTTCAGTCACTCACAAGATGCATGAGAGTGTTTTTCTTGCCTTTTACTCACCGTTTACTGAACTAAATGTCTTTCCAACAACCTGCCACTGCACTTTTCCATGAGTGCATGCCTTAAATTAATTTGGAGTTGCATGCCAAATAAAGCCAGCCAGAGCAATCTGATTAAAATTTATGTGAACTAAAGGAAGGATATAGCTGTTGTTGACAATGAATTATGGCCGCCTGTCTCACGGACGTGCCCACAATGCTAGTCCCGAATACAAACCCCCCTGAACCCTAACGAATCCTTATACATGCATGACTTGTAGTAAATTTCCATGAGTACATGCTAAGCAAATTTTTCTATCAATCCTATAGGTCTTCATTGCGAATGTCGATGATAATGGATTAACTAAGCAACGTTTGTCAAGAACTATTTTTTCTCGTTTCATTCGGGTTCATCCATTGGCCTTCGAATCAGAAAGGTCATTAAAACTGGAGTTCTGGGGAACTGACAGTGGTAGGTATCACTAAATCCATTTTAAAATACAAGGTAGCCTATGTGCCAAAGAAAGACAATCGAACAGCAACTTCTTATTAATGCCAATTACTATTGCGCTCAGTGGCATAAAACAACCGTTGTGTCCGCTCCCCCCCCCCCCCCCCCCCGTCATTCGTTCTCTTGATACCCCCCTCTGCAGTTTTAGACTTCATAATTGCCAACTTCAATTATATATTTTGTCGCAGAGTAATCTCTGTTACATTGCTGAGATTATTCGTCCGAGAACACTTGAACTGAGAAATTAAATAACATTTGTATTTTTAATTATCAGCATTCCCTATACTAAAATACGATATTGGAAAATGGAAAACCCTGTTAAAATTTATTATATAAATATTCGAAAACTTTTTAAGCAATCCAGCAACAGCTAGCTGCGTATCTATCTGTCGGTTGTATCGTTCTATTCCCCAATGCGCTAGTAATATTTCAGTATGGTTGCGTTATTTTCGTCAGAGCTCCTTAAAGCGTACTGCCCCACCCTGTCACACCCTGACACCTCCCCCAGTTACGTCACTGATGTTGCGTATCGAATATAGGACAGCGCTAATTTTTCGTCCATGCGATTTTGATTGAAAAAGATATCAATCAAAGACGAAAGTCTGACTCTTTCGTGACATCTAAAATTAACGTCCGTGGATCAAGTACGTTGCGCACAATAGACCTGATGTATAATGACGTAACAAGCCACTGACACCTGCAGGGAATTCTGGTCTTAGTAGTCACGGCGGGAAATTTTGAAGTTTGAATTTTTCACCGTGACTACTAAAACTAGAATTCCCTGCAGAAGCCACAGCTAGATACGTCATTATGTATAAGGTTAATTGCGTACAGAAGTTGGATTACCTTTTTTGACATGATGCGAGACATAGGACCTGTAAATTATAATTATCCGAGCAAGTTTTTCGTATATTTCATGTTTTCTGTCTTGTATATTTTTCTAGACATCGACTGGTTTAATGAATACGATCTTGGAATGAGTAATTCATTTATATACGCTACTCAAATAACGACTTCATCTGATCTCAGTATTTACTGTGATGGTCGTAGGAGCAGACTTAACTCAATCAAAAAGGATCAATACGAAGGTGGTTGGATTGCAGGTGATCATGACACTGCTCCATGGCTGCAAGTTGACTTTATAGTTGATGTCACGTTAACGGCGATAGAAACACAAGGTTTATACAACAGCAATTCACGAGTCACCAAATACATACTCACGTATGGACAAGATCCCCTGAACTTAAACAACTACACTCAGAATGGACGTTTGAAGGTAAGATGGAAGAGAGTGAACTTCGCCTTAGTTAGTTCATGTTTATTTATCATGAATTTTGCCTGAAACAGCCGCAACAGCCTAGGATAATTATATATTATATACTATATATTATAATATACAAGCGTTTTACAGCTAGTAGCTCCAGCCTAGCAGCCGAGAAAGCGAACAACGATGTTGATATTGTGATGATGCTACTCTAAGTTGCCAAACGAGCGAGCTGAAAAAATTAATTAGCAGTTAACTATGGTCGGAATAAAACTCTTGACCTTTGAGTTGCTAGTCCATGTATTATCACCTAGGATTGTATTGTCTTCTAGGATCATTCTCATCTACGATATAAGATGTTATTATTCTTTCTAAATCTTAGATGTTTTCAGCCAACCATGAAAGTGGCGATACAGTAAAACAGTATATATTTCCGCATTGCACTGCCCGCTACGCTCGCATTCACCCAAAATCGTGGAATGGATCTTGTGCCATGAGACTGGAGTTTTACGGACGATATGAAGGTATACGTGACGCCCCCGAGCGAATTTTCTGTTTTTAAAAGCATATAAGTTGTTCTAAAAGCAAATTCTCAATTGGAAGCTATGTACATCTGGGGTTGTGTCTGTCTGTCTGTCTGTCTGCCTGTCTGCCTGCCTGCCTGTCTGTCTGTCTGTCTGTCTGTCTGTCTGTCTGTCTGTCTGTCTGTCTGTCTGTCTGTCTGTCTGTCTGTCTGTCTGTCTGTACTGTCTGTCTGTCTGTCTGTCTGTCTGTCTGTCTGTCTGTCTGTCTGTCTGTCTGTCTGTCTGTCTGTCTGTCTGTCTGTCTGTCTGTCTGTCTGTCTGTCTGTCTGTCTGTCTGTCTGTCTGTCTGTCTGTCTGTCTGTCTGTTTGTCTCGCTCATGGTAAACAGACTTCTCAATCAATCAGCACGCGCGTACTGATAAACGTTATATTATAACATTGTTTTTTTAGGGAAAGGAATAACCAGGGAGCTTGGGATGCAAAGTGGTTATATCCGAGACAACCAAATATCAGCGTCCACTGCACAACAAAAAGCACTCCCTGCGTGCTCTCGATTAAATCACCAATATATTCGGAACGTTGTCGAAGGTGAGAACAAGAGATCAATTTGTTCACTGCTGAGTTGCAACATAGGGTTCAACCTTCCTTCAGGAAATGACGTCACGTCACTTACATCAGTCACATGACTCGTTCTGCCTTCCTAGGTATTATCTAGTATAAGAATATTCGTTACCTGGTGCTGGTCGCATTGGTAACCAACACAATACCTTTTTTTTAATATTACCTTTAATAATACACAGTACCTTTTTTTAATATTTGTTTACATGCACCATCCTCATTCAAAGTAAACCTTCCTCACGGGTGGTCCCCGCGTACCCGCAGTTTTTTGCCAACGCTGTGCTAATCCCACCCATGATTCCGTAGGAAGATTGATTTTAAAATCTGTTAGGTCAATGATCAATCCCTCTTTTATTATCAAGGTGCCTGGATGCCTGCTTTATCCGAATCTCGTCCCTGGTTGCGAGTTGACTTCATTAAATTCGCGTTTGTTAATGGTCTCATCACGAAAGGTCATGGCGAAGATAATGAATTTACGAAAAAATTCCAACTCTCATTCAGTATATAAAGGATTCGATTTTATAAACCTATAAAGAATACGGAAAACCGAAGGTAACGTGTGTATATTAGGGGGAAATTCAGTGGCGGATCACGGGTGCAAATTTTCCTAGGGGGGTGCATCGGTGTGCTAGCAAACGATTGCCCAATCACAGAATACCTATCAGAAGAATAACTCTATACTATTTTTTCGTAAGTGTGATTCGTCATGATTCGTCACTAGCAAGTGCATTTTTTTGAGGTAGTCACCCCCCTGCCAATGTCTAAAATCAAGCCATATTTAGTATTGGCAGGGGGGTGACTACCTCAAAAAAATGCACTTGCTAAGTGACGAATCATGACGAATCACACTTACGAAAAAAGTACAGGAGTTCTACTTCTGATAGGTATTCTGTGGCCCAATTACAGTACTTCCTTGCAATATTGAATCGACTCTATTCAAGTCTGAATGGCTTTACAAATAGAATATCAGTGACTTCACGGCGTAATATTGTTGTCTTGTTTATTAAAAACCTAATTCTCGATTTGCAAAATATGTTCTTCAGTGTATGTTTTCCCCTCTATTCCATTTATCTCTCTGGCTAAAAATGTTTTATTAAATAAATATTATTGCAGGATTTTGAGGCAAACTATGACAAGGAAAGTGCCGTGCGACAAAGACTTAGAAACCCAATCTTCACTCGCATTATTCGGCTTCATCCAACGCAGAAGAGTAATGCTTATGCGTTAAGGGTTGAGTTCTTCGGATTTTATGTTGGTAAGTCGAGGAAGTGAAATTAGTATTAGAGCGAGGGCATGGAAACTAGCCTGTTCCATACACGGAACGTTATATACTTTCCCACCGGTACTTTTCCGTGTATGGACTGGGATATAGGCTAAGGCAAGACAGACAGGGATTAGCCACCCCAATACCCCCCCCCCCATTGCTACGACCGTGACATTTCTTATACAAGAATATCAGAAGATTAGTCTTTGTTTAATGAAAACTGAAAGAATCGTAAGGACACTCGTCGGTTACGTTTGCGCATGGCGTCCATGCAGTGTGTGTCAGCCTCGCCGAGGATCGTGTTGTCTACGAGGGCTTCACTGCATCAGAACTTTGTAATTTCATCTACCTTAGTCACCGATTGGTTTGAGAGGGTTTCTCTTGGAATGGAGTCGTCTTTGATTCTTGACTCTCAGCTGACCGCGTCATCCACGATGGCCTATGACTTCCGAGCCTCGAAAGGCAGATACAGCCTAAGTAATTCGCCTGGATGGAGACCAGCTGAAGGAGATAATACGGCCTGGTTTCAAATCGAATTCACAACGAGAGCGACTATTGCAGGCATCATTACTCAGAGTTCTCCTGACGGCTGGGTGGAAAACTATACACTGGCTTTTTCCAATGGAAACAATGTTTGGCAGGACTACAAACTCAACGGTGAAATTAAGGTAAGGTAATAAATACATCTGGGGCCGATTGTTTGCTAGGCGTTTAGCTTAAACGGCGGATAAGTTCAAAATGGAAAACAAAATCATCTATTTATTGAACAACTAAGCTGAAATATTTCGATGTAAATAGTTTAATAGTCAATGGAGGTACATATTTAATGAGATACAGGTTCAATCATTCACAAGAAGCCTGAAATTAAGTCTTTTTAAACTTTAGCTTATCCACCGTTGAGGCTAAACGCCTTTCGAACAACCGGCCCCAGAGCATCAAAAGAGGGAAATCGCACATAAAAGTGGAAACGTGGCCTTTACGTACCTTCACCACTTTGCCATCGGCTTCAAATTTTTACGCTCTTATTGCGTTTTAATTTTAGATATTCCAAGCAAATGCATTTGGTAGAAATATTTCAGTAAATCACCTCTTTCCAAATATTGTTGCCAACTTGATTCGAATCCAGCCAAAGTCTTGTGAAGGACAATGTTATTTGCGGGTGGAGGTTTATGGAAAATACGATGGTATGTATACTGGTCATTACAAGCTCATGACGACCTTCTAATCAACTTATTACTTCAAGATGGCGAAATATTTCGATCCATGGAAATATTCCGTCTCAAGTTTTACAAATCGGGCTATTGCTATGAGCAGAACCATAGCGCAGAACGGACCTAAGGCCTTCTGTATATGGTGCAATTTTTCTTCCAACTTGCAATGTAATTCTTCTTTTGAGAGATGACTACCGAACTCAGTTTGTCTTTATTACAATCCATGGCGTCTCTGACACTTACATTTTGAAGACTCTTCACTAATTTACATCTCTTAAAAGTAGAATTGCATTGCAAGTTACAAGAATAATTGTACCGTGTAACATATAGCCTTTAACTTCCACTTTAATCATTCAGCCTTTTGTGACGATCCGCGAGCTCTGGGCATGGCAAATCATACGATCAAAGATGATCAGATCTCCTCCTCAAGCAATTCACCATCCCATCCAGCAAGCAGGGCTAGGCTTAATTCAACCCACCATTATGCTGGTTGGTCGCCTGCTTCAAATGATGCCGAGCCATGGCTTCAAGCAGACTTTCTTAAATTTGCCAAGATTGTCAAAATACTAACGCAAGGAAGGGGAAACAGCATCTATTATGTGCGTAGATTCAGCGCATCGTATTCCTTTGACGGAATCGCATTTTCTATTTACAAAGAATACGGCGCGAAGAAGGTTCGTATACGAAATAAGTCCTCGCCTAATGCGGCCTAGTCGCGAAAGTTAACCTATCGCAAATTGAGGAGCTCAGTCGAGCCCGCCGCGCACGATAGCTATCAGCTGAGCTAACGACTTCGCGAGGCAGTTAGCTCAGCCCGAAATTAAACCATCCGCACACGAGAGAAATTTGCCTCTCGAGGCGAGTTGAATTCCTCATGAAAACTATCCGCACACAAGAGAAACTTGCTGAGCTAACAGCCTCGCGAGGTCTTTAGCTCAGCTAATAGCTCTCGTGTGTCGTGTGCGGTGGGCTTAACTACAACTTATCTGCGAAATGGGGTAGCCACAAGTTTACTAGCGAAATATTTTCATCATTTTCTTTTGAAATTAGAACAGTGAAGTTGAACTAATGTACTTAATGTTCTGTCAACATTCGAAAGAAAATATGCAATATTTTGCGTCATCAAATAAAAGTCCATTTCTTGGTTGAAACCGTGAACTTAATATCGCTTGAGAAGTACTTTCATTTTGTTTTAAATTGATACCATCATACTAGAGCAACTAGTTTCATAATATTTCCTTCTGTAAAATTAATTCATTCACTAAATACTGCAAGTGGATTTCTTCAGTTTCAACAAATAGTTTCTGAGCCCTGCTTGGCTAAGATATGAGATCGAGATCGCATCGTAGGGTTGTATGGAAACCTTTTCTTGTTTGCTGTTGTATTAAAAACACGTAGAAAACACGTAGAAAGTAGAATATTTCAAATTTCGTCCAAATATTGCTCAATGCCTTCCTCTCTCTCTCTGGACCCAAGGATTCCTCCCACAGGGAATACAGGAGGCAAGGAGTGTTTCTGCAGCTGGACCATAAACTGTTGCTATGAATCATATATTGTGGCAAACATCGCATCTTTATTGTCGAATAAAACCTTTTCCACACTTTGAGTAGCTAAATTAAGTCGTATAGATTGTACCACAGGCTTTTAGTTCATGACCTATATAGATAGAGTCCGTTAGCTAAACGTTTCACGCCTCCCTATGCACATGCAGTGTCCCCGTGCAGTGGTATATATTTATTCCACTTCATTATTTCATTTTGTGTCAAAATTTTTTTCTTCAGGAGTTTCTTGCAAATCATAATAATGTGGATGTCGCCTATTCTCGCTTGGCAAATTCTCTCATCCTTAGAATCATTCGCTTGTACCCACTTGTATGGTATCCGTCTAATAGTCTGCCTGCGTTGCGTGTGGAGTTTATTGGGTGCTATGTAGGTAAGTATTAGACAATTACTTGGTGGTTTCCGTGCCCGGATGGCCTGATCCAAACACGCTGGGATCGGTTGCGAGATTTAAGAAAAGCGCGGGAAAAACTAGCCGAGGACGAGCTTTTAAATTCGCCGGCTGTTGCCTTTTTATATATGGCGAATTACTTAAACCAAGTTAACCAACATATTTATTCAACATATGTAGATATGCTTGGAGTATTTCTTCAAACTTTCAATCTTCCTTTAAGTTTGGTGTTATCATTCGCACCCACTGGGAATGGTAAATCAGGAGATTAAAGATAGCCAGATTACGGCCTCGAGCCAACATCATAGGCATACAACAGTTAAGGCTAGACTCAATACGACCAAGAGGTTTTTAGCTCAACTAATAGCTCTCGTGTCCGGTTAGGATCGATGCTGTTAGCTGAAGTCTGGGAATTTCTTTTCTTGTAATGCTTAACTTTAGTTTATAGTGATGAATATACATCATAGTGTCCTCAAGAAAAGGCCCTCTTTTGAAATCAGATTTAGTTCAACTTGAACATGTATTATATATAGCTATTAAAGTTAACAGCAACAAAAAGTTATCAAATCACTGGCTTTTAGCCGTGTTATGATCATTCGGCCGACGGAAAGTCAAAATTATTTCGCACTTCACCCGATCACATTCCCAAAGGCATCACAACACACGTTTAAATACCCAGATAAATTCCAAAAAGCAGAATTACACAATTTAGCAACAAAAGCTGGGATTTCAATGGAGGATACTCATTACTTTGTTTGGGACACCCTGTTTTACTTGAGAAATGCCTGGAAACTCATGAGATGCTCAAATTATCATTTTCTACTCAGATTCGCAGTTCCTGAAAGAGCCTGTTGTTTACAATGAGATAAGCTCTCAGATTGTGGACGGTCAGTTGATTGCGTCATCTGAGCAATCAGGCATTGGGAGTGCAGGGTCTGCCAAAGTCGGTTCAGGGGGTTGGATAGCCGATGAAAACGACCCCAATCCATGGCTTCAAGTCGACTTCCTAACCAATGTCACAATATCTGGAATGGTGTCAGGGAATATTACTGGGGCAACTCCGGTGGCTGATCGGGTGACCTCGTTCACGGTCGCCTACGGCTATTCCAGTGAGCTCATCAATTACACCCAGGATGGCTCGACAACCAAGGTAGGCGATTAAACAAGACGTAATATTTCTAAATTTCTCACTGAATGCGAGCTGAATATCGCTGAATAAAAACCTTGGTTTCGAATTCGAGATCTTTATTCAGAAATATTCACCGAACTTGAGGTTTAAGTTATATAAAGTGAAGAAAATAATAATTCACTTTTGCTAAGGACTTCTAAACCGGTGATTTTTTTAGCCGTGCACATCAGCTGGATGTATTTATTATTGTTTTTGTCAAACTAAGGTTCCTTTATTCGTCTTATCTCAAGGTTTTCTTCGATCACGTCCTCGCCGATTATGCTGCAGTATCGCATTATTTTTACCCCCTCATTTTTGCTCGCTACGTTCGAATTCAACCGTTAACGTGGATCGGCAAATTCGCCATGGAGGTGGAATTCTATGGCAAATATGGTAAGATATGAATCACCTTGATAATACTAGAGACCATTAGCTTGGCGTTTACGGCAACTGTAAACGGAATTTACCGCAGAGAACACGGAGACCTTTTGCGGCATTGGTTAAAAAAGCAGGGCTCTTTTCACGTCATTTAACCTCAAACTCCTAAATCCCTGGTCAATCCCCTAGCCTGTTAAGACTTGAGAGTGAGGCCTGAAACGTTTTCGTGACATAATTATCGGGAAAGGCCGGGGTTTGAAATAGAATTCTGAGTTGCGGGAAGGATGCCGAAAGTTTTGTTCGATTTACGGGGAGCGGGTGGATGTTTATGAAGGTATGTTGCATATATGTTACCCCTCCCCATGGGGAAAAGACTGCTAAAGGTTATTTCGCCCGGATTTGACGTCATTGTGAAAAAAGTCTATGGAATTGCTCGTGCAGGATTTTCTCATCCATGCAGCACGGCTATTAACCAATCAGTTTGCGTGTTTCACTGTAGTTATTGCTCAACAATCTTTGCTCAATGACTTTTAGATTGCGTAAACCCGCAGCCATTAGGCATGGAAGACGGATCAATAGGCGACGGACAGCTAACGGCTTCAAGTTATTTAACAGTAGCGAGGCATGCAATAGCCAGTCGCCTCAACAGTGGTTCTTGGAGGCAAGCATCCGGAGATACAAATCCCTGGTTGCAAGTTGATCTTTTACATCAAACCAAAATCACAGGTGTAGCCACTCAAGGTCATCGTGATAACCCTAGCCTTATTAAAACGTTTAAAATGTCAACTGGTAACGACGGAAAAAACTTTGCAAGCTATACTGAGTCTGCGCTTGTTAAAGTAAGTGGCGATGAGATAAACTGACACTAACAAACCGGCAGGGTTGTCAACTCCTAGAGTTGTTTTCGATTTCAACAGTATCATAGCTAGCGAAGCATAGCGTTTATCATGCATTGTCAGTTGGCCCTCGGCTGGAATGCGTCAGTATAATTATGTTTTACTTATACCATCGTGTTTTTTTAATACCCTATCCTATCCTGACGTAACTTGACGTAGATTAAATCATTTGGAACACCAGTCTTTGGGGCCCCTAGGCCCCACTCCTTACTCTACCTAGCTTGTCTTGACCGTGCATTATGTCACAGTTCCTCATGATATCACAAGAATTCGTTCAGATCGAGAATAAAGCCCCTTCAGTTTCACTCATCGAAATTGCGAACTCGCTAGCTCGCTAGCTGCGAGGGTTTTCATCTAATGAAAATGATTTGATGTTGATTTTGATTACATGCAAGCACTCGCAGCAAGCTGTGATTGGTTCATTCGTATAGTCACATGAACTCGAATAAATGCAATATTTCCCGCCAGGAAACAAAGTAAAGTGGTTTTTTTAATGAAATTGATGTGTAATATGTATGTTTTTGTTCCTATATAACATAGCACTTAATGTACACTGCATGTATCGGGAAATAGTGAGTTTTGTTTTACCTCGAGTCTCGATGTTTCCCTCGACTTCGTCTCGGTAAACATTCAGGCTCTTGGGAAAACAAAACTCACTATTTCCCTCGGGAGCATACATTAAGCGTGTAACATTTCCAAATGTAATGAAAGAATAAAAAATCTTCAATGAGATCTAATCAATAAATGTTATAAACTCTACTAATTTTTTAGTCCATTATTTTTTACTCTTAGATTTTCCAATCGTATATTCCTGGAAATACTAATGGAAACACGGTTGTCAAACAAACCTTCGCAAAAATTATCGTCGCCCGATTCATTCGGATCTATCCCTTGCAGTTTCAATATAACCCGTGTTTAAGAATTGAGGTCTATGGCAGTCCCATTGGTGAGTTTAAGGATTTAATGACTTAATGTATTTTTTAAAACTACGGTGTCTTTATCCGGAGACGCAGGGTAAGTTGGGATCTCTCTCGAGATTTTCGTGCTTTTAAGAAGTTCCAAATTCCAATATACCCTCGTATCATCCTGCGTATTAATCATGTATGCTACATAAATTATGTGTATTAATCGTATCATCCTGCATATTAATCATGTATGCTATATAAATTATGTGTATTAATCGTATTATCCTGCATATTAATCATGTATGCTACATAAATTATGTGTATTAATCGTATTATCCTGCACATTAATCATGTATGCTACATAAATTATGTATATTAATCGTATTATCCTGCATATTAATCATTATCCTGTGTATTAATCGTATATCATCCTGCATATATTTTTATGTTATGTAGTTACAACCTCGTGTTTATACCCACAAGCTCTTGGCCTCGAGAACTATGTAATACGTGATGCTCAACTGACTTCTTCCTCTGAAAAAGATGAAACTTCGCGTGCAATGAACGCCAGGCAGAATTTCAATGGAACAGCTGGTGCATGGATTGCTCTAGGCACAGATATGCACCCTTGGTTGAGAGTTGACTTTATCGGCAACGTAACACTTACAGCCGTTGCGACACAGGGCCGTAACGATGCGGACGAATGGGTAACGAGTTTCAAACTGTCGTTCAGTATGGATTCGAGCAATTATGAATATTATGAAGAGAATGACGTTCCTAAGGTAATATCTCTTTGATAGTAGAATTTTCGAGCTACTGAAGTGTAGAGCTAATAAGGAAGATAGGATTCGACAAACTTGTTTTCACAAGATTTTAAGCATAAGTAACCAATGAAAATTTTCAGCTGCTGACTTTTCTTGTGGTTGCAATTCTTCTTTTCAAGGTATTTCAAGCGAACACCGACAGAAACACGACGGTCAAACATTATATGTTCCCAGCAGTCTTTACCCGATATGTTCGCCTCCATCCTAAGACCTGGCATAGCGCTTGCGCAATGAGAACAGAATTTTTCGGGTGCTACGAAGGTATGGAATCTGTCGCCGTGAAGTTATCCTGAGTTCATAACCGTGTATAGTATAGGACCTGTTTATATACGATCCTGAGATTAAACGAAATGTAAAATGATTTCAGGAGATAATAAAATACTGCTAGGATCGTGGGAACAATTCGAACTAAAGGGGGACTTGACAAGTTTCATACCAGCTAGCCTGAGCAAATTTAACAGTGCAGATTAATTTTCAAGCTTATAGGCACAACTGTTTGCTTAATTCACTCAATAGCATACGCCTGAAAGAGAAAATCGCTGGAAATATTCGCCTGCATACATTGCGTGTGTATAGACGCAGCAGTCGGTCCTAATTATTTTGATTTTACTATAGGTTGTTTTGATTCGAAACCTTTTGGGCTCGAACAAGAAACCCTTAAAGGTTACCAGTATAGTTCCTCGTCGACGTTGAGTGGATCGTCAAAATATACCGCTCACAATGCACGTTTGAATAACGTAAAAGCCTGGCTGCCAGAGTTGTCGGGAGACCCATCGCCATGGCTGCAAGTACGTCAATCTTTTTTAGCTTTTGAAACGGTTGAACGTCAAACCAATATGATCTGCACAAAATTGCCAAAATGGACTGAGTGCTTAAAATGTACGCGCATTGTTACTGGCAGAGTATAGGGTTTCCCGTGTACGATGAAAATTATTTACCGAATACTTGTATTCTTGGCATTTTTTGGTTTGTATCGGCCTAAATTAGAACTAGATTAGTAGATGTGTTTTAGTGTTTTTTGTCGAACCGAATCAAATCCAAAATTACATCAATAATTCTAATCAAAGTACTTCAAATTTTAAAAAGATAGATATATATCAATACGTTGTCGCATTACTCCAAGTCACGAGCCCGTTACGTTTATTTTTTGGTCAGCGAATTTACGCATGACAGCATGCACCGACCCAGACGTTCAGCAATTCTCCTTGATATTTTTTTTTTTATTATTAGGTTGATCTCATGCAATTCTCAAAAGTGGTTGCTTTATCAATGCAAGGCAAAAAGGATCCGGGAGGTTTGGCCGGAGATTACTGGACGATCCTATTTGAGGTCTCCTACAGCAATGATATGTTAAATTTCGAAAAATATAAAGAATTCGGTTGGATTAAGGTATTGATTTTATCTTACCAGGAGCCGGTGTGAGTTCGAAAGGCGTTTAGCTTAAAGGGTGGATAAGCCAAAGTTTAAAAATATTCTCATATATCCTGTGAATGACTGAACCTGCAACTATGCATAAATTATGTACAATTAACTTAGTTTTTTAATAAATATATAGCTTTGTTTTTCTCCGTCCTTATCCGCCCTTCAAAGCAAAACCCCTTTCGAACAACCGGCCCTGATCTATATCAAATCAGGAATGATTTTTTCCATCCAAGTGGTCTGTCAATTTAAAGATAGCAAGTAGGCATAGGCAATCAGAATGAACATTTGCAATAGGGTAAGCGCTTGCAAGTTGCGACTAAGCTAACTTCTTAGGTTAATTCGTGATAGTCGTTCTATCGTGGATAGGTGTTACTCATAATGACGTTGATCAAACTCCTGGTGCTTCACGAAATTTGATTGGCTCCACAAAACTAACGAGCGTTTGACGTCATTATAAAGAGAGAGTCTATTGATGATTGAATGTCATTCCTATTTAACAAAACCACACTGAATTTCGTTAGAAATACTTCGAATTATGAAAAATGTTTTCGTTTCAGCTCTGAAAAACTGAACTGATATAGTGCAGATAATAACATTGGTATTTGTCCTTTTTTAGGAATTCAACGGCAACTTTGATTGTGATAATATTATCCATCATCGTTTCACGCGTGTAATCTTTGCTCGCGTGATTCGAATTCACCCGAAAGTGTGGAAGAGCATTCCTGCCATAAGAATGGAACTTTTTGGTTGTTATTGCGGTACGTACAGAAACTGATTCTCACTGGAATCCATGCTATTTCCATAATATGAAATTGAAAAAAATGTCGAACGCAGACTGTGGTTACAATACCTGGGGCCGGTTGTATGAAAGCTGGATATAGCGCTTTCCACCAGATTGTGATTTTTTTTTAATCGCTGTCAATATCACCGGTTGTTTGCTATAACTTTGATTACATCTTTGATTAAATCGAGAATCCTCTTTAACAATTATTTTTGGTTCCAAAGATGAAATTTTATCGCTTTTCGAGCATTTTTAGCCGAACGGTTAAAAAAATCACTATCCGGTGGATAGATATACAGCCTTCGTACAACGCGCCCTTGGCTATCGGGATTTTGCTCTCACAACGCGCTTTGATATGAAATATTCCTATATTTTTAGGCTGCCGTGCGCCGAGGGAATTGGGAATGAGGAACAGGAGAATCGGAGATCATCAAATTTGGGCACACGATGGAAAATATGGCGACAACAGCCCGGAGACTGCAAGGCTGTTCTCCAATACAGGTATATCGGTGCTTTTAACCGTAAGCATATCATAAGACCATAGAAGTGGCTTGAAGGGGCGACTTGTATGGATCGAGACCGAGTTACCTAGCTTAGCCAGGCGCTGAACATTTCGTCTCACTGGTGGAAAAAGCATTTAAAAATGAGTAGTATAGAACTGCCATTTTTATAATTTTGAAAAAGTGAAAAATATGGCCCGGCAAAGTTTGTATGTTTTGCAAACATATATAACTATAAAAATAACCAGTTTTCAGATAGTTGTATAATTATTATTCCCGTACTTAGCTGTGATACAAAATTAGTGAATTTCGCATGGCTATATTTTGCATATCAAGTTTCAGCATTTTGCAAGCAAACTTTGTAGTATTTCTCTTCCTAAGATGCTTAGTTTCTTATCCAGAAGCTGGAATTGTTGGGTTTACCATCATCGATTAATTTGAATTTAATTTGAAATGTTTTATCTTGCATAAAGGTTGGTTTACTACTACAACGAAGGCAGCACGCTTCGTTATCACGTTCGACGCGCAAGCAGTAGTAACAAGTATCAAGATTCAAGGAACGGCTAATCGAAACGCTTGGCTGACCAAATTCCAACCCCATTATGAATTGCACACTTATGGATGGAAAACAAGGAAGGTAAACTAGCCATTGATGATATCATTCGTTTATTTATTAAGCTGCATTTGCACGACGGGAAAATTTCTCCGTGAACCGCATGCTGGCACAGAAAAATCTTAAAAAAATTTTATTCGAAAATATTTCTGTTCCGAGGTAATAAGAAGTTGAAGTCATTTCAGCTGTTTACATGAGCCCGGTTACCCGAGATTTAACAAAGCGTGAGAGGACTTTGAGGTTTTAAAATAAGTCTTTATGACACCAAACAAGCACATGCTATTGTTGTGGTGATTATACGACTGCCAGGATCATGTTATCTGCTCATTTCAATACCTCAAAATCATCTCACGCTTCGTTGAATCTCGGGTAACCGGGCTCATGTAAACAACCCTTAAGTTGTGTTTGGATGTGAGAAAGAAAAAATTCAGACTTGAAAGTACTTTCACATGTCAACGAAAAAAATCGTGTCTTGATACAAATACGCGCCACATTTGACGCCTAATCACAATTCTACCTCTTAAGCCATTTTTTTTTATTTTTTCCTTCTACAGAAGTATACTGCTAACAGTGATTCAAATACGGTGGTGACCATTGATTTAGAGGACATGGCTGCAACGAAAGTATTAAACTTAAGGGATTTTTCATTTGGTGGCGAAGGAATTGGTTTAAGGCTAGAACTTTACGGTTGTTATGAAGGTATTACATGAAACGATGAGAGTATTGTAAGATATGTATGGCCGAGAGGGTTGTTGCAGAGGGTTGGGATCAACTTCATCATGTCCTAGCTGCATGTGTAATGTAAGGTCATATTAATACAAATAGGAATTTGTATTAATATGTAATGTCCTTACTGAAACATCGCTTGTCCCATGTAGGGTCATATTGATGCAAATAGGAAAAGATGACCCAAGTAGCTCTTTCCTCTCCCATGCATGGGGATATTGTTTTCCTTACTGAGACATCGCTGTTCCTACTCTGCTTGTCATTATATCTCAAAAAAATCCACATATGATCCGATGATTGCATTTGTATAATATTATCCATGCAGGCGATCTGAAATGCCAAGTTGTCAAATAAAAATTTATTTCTCCGTTGAAACAACTTAATATCTCTTGAAATGTCCTTGATTTCTCGTTCAAATTTATCTCAGAACTATAGTTATACTCTTATAACTGAATACAATCAAACAAAATCGCAAAATTTCTGCTAGTTTCGTGAAGAATAATAACCAAAGATACAATCGATTGAGACCTACAGAATGGATCTCTATTTTGGAAACTATGTGAGCGCTGATCGGCTAAAATATGAGAGAAATCATGGAGAGAAATGAGATCACCTGGATCTAATTTTCGGCTTAAGTTTCAATGCTCAAGTTAATGTTTGTCCGTTTTACCTTAAACAACTAAAGTACACAGAAAAGATCCCGACATAAAACAGTTGTTATATAATGAGGATAATATAGCAAGGCTCAACCATTATATGACACCTTTCAGATATCGACGTCTGTTCCTCGCAGCCTTGCCAGAACGGTGGTATTTGTCACGACTACTTTGATGGATATAATTTTTTCAACTGCACATGCCCAAGCGGTTTCACAGGAGTCTTCTGCGAGTCAGGTAATAATGATTTATTTTCAAATCTTTTCACCACAATGGCAACTTTTCTAAACTCGCCAAAAGCTAGGCCTTTGCTGTTCCGTGGTGTTGAATTTCTTTCCCCTCGCCTTGATGGAAATTAAAGCTATCACCGGATAGCGATTCTATCGTCGCAAATACAACTCAAAAGCAACGAGATAACATATTTTAAGCGCATGGCTATGAAAGAGGACCCCTAGTTTAAGAATGCAAAGGTTCAAACCACGTTATACCAAGCTAACGCGCAATTCTAGAGCGATTGAAAAGAAAACTATCCGATTGAAAGCACCATCCAGTTTTCGCACAACCAGCCCCCGGAATCAACGGCTGATCGCACCACATTTTTGATACTTTAGAAATTTTTGAACCCAGAGCGCTTGGCATGGAGCATGGACAAATTGCAGACAACCAGATTACCTCCGATAAACAATACAGTGACGAGTATCGCGCTTCTTATGGGAGACTGAACAACGTATTGGAAAACAGCAAAGGTTGCTGGTGCCCTGGGGATCATGATGGTGATCCATGGTTTCAGGTGGATTTTCGTGTGGACACGACTGTCACCAGCGTTCACATCCAGGGGAATCCTGCCACGAATGTCGATGAGAGAGTTACCGCGTTTAAAGTTTCCTATAGTTTAGACGGTGTTAGCTTCGTTTATTATGAACAAAATGGGTTTGTTAAGGTACTCACTGTGTAACTTCATAGTTCATTGCTTCATAGCCCCGTTTACCCTCCATAGCCCCGTTTTGCTCTTTAACTACATTTTGTATAGTTAACTATAATCTTTTATACAACTGGCCCCTGACTACCAAAACAAAGGCTGAGCATGTATGAAATCAGTACGGGTTCACATTAAACGGGCTTTTATTTCTTTTGCTATGTCATGAAAGTAGCATTAACGTGTAACGTGGTATAAAATGTTATATTTACAGATGTTTAACGGGAATACGGCACCTGACATTGTTGCCCCCAATACATTTTCGAATCCCATCTCCACCCGTTATATTCGTATTCATCCCAACACGGCCACTGGAGCACACAAATGTTGTCTTAGAGTCGAGTTCAAGGGATGTTATGCAAGTATGTTTAATTTTTTTTTTTTGAATTATGTTTAATTTTTTTTTGAATACAGAAATACATTTATAATGTCTAAGAGCTCTGTTTTTCTTCCCCGCGTTAGCAGGGCTGTCGAACATTTGCTAGGACAGGGGTGGACTGTAATTCTGAATGACATCAAACGGTTTTTTGTTTTACAGTTCTCACTTGTTATTATCCCCACACGCTGGGTATGGAAAGCGGACAGATTTTGGATTCACAAATTACAGCAAGCTCTTCCCGGAACGAAACGTACGCACCCAAACGTGGAAGATTAAATGGTCAACCGTTCGTGAAGCGAGGAGAATGGATGGTTATGCCGTCTGACATTCCCGCGTAAGTCGACATTATCACAAGATTTTTTTAAAAGCATCCGTAATTTACTTACAGGAAATGACTTTTACACTGAATTTTGCAGAGTGTTTGTGGTTGATTTCGTTGCAAATACCACGGTGACGATGGTCCAGATTCAAGCGAGGACAAGCTCTGTTGCTGGAGTCGAATACTTTCAGCTGACCTACTATGATCCTGATACTGACGCACAAAATAACTATGTCAAACATGTAGGCTGGACCACCATTAGGGTAAGCGAAACCCAACTAGGAGATCATCCTTCCATGCATTCACCCCCTTCGATTGTCGGCCTATTTCTAATTACTTACAACCTATGACATATACCAGTTAGGGTTTTCATAGAGTTGGAACTCTCATTCGATTCGGCCCTTGAAAATCATCGTGATTATTCATTTAACTATATCTGTTGCCAGAGTCATAGACACGTGCCAGGCGGGAGACATATATATTTGAATAATAGATGTTAAAGCAAAGTTGTTGAATATTGGCATATGGCGACTTGTGTTACTGTGTATTATGACATATGTATTATCTAATCGCTTACTTGCTTCCGAACCTTCTGACGATGGTAAATTTGTAATTTGTTTCAGACTTTTAATGCAAGTACAGAACAAGGTGTTGTGACAAATTTAACCTTGACTCCAGCGATTTTGACCACAGTTATTCAAATTAAATCACGAGTGTGCACTGTCGCCTGTTCCCTTCGTGCTGAATTTTACGGCCGTTACGAAGGTAAGCTGCCCACAGTTATCTGGTCACAGTTAGTTGTCCACAGTTATCTGGTCACAGTTAGCTGCCCACAGTTATCTGTTCACAGTTATCTGATCACAGTTAACTGGTCACAGTTGGCTGGTCACAGTTAGCACACCACAGTTAGCTGGTCACCGTTAGCTGGTCACAGTTAGCTGGTCACAGTTATCTGATCACAGTCAACTGGTCACAGTTAGCTACGAAAATGCATTTGTTCTGCTTGTTAGATTTCGATGTTTGCCACTCGTCACCCTGCCAAAACAGTGGCACCTGCCATGATCATTTTGACTTCTTCAATTATTTCACTTGCACATGCGCTGTTGGTTACACTGGAAATGCTTGCCAAACAGGTAAATATTACTGGAAATATTTGGAGAGACTGGAAAGGAATTGCTCTTTGTCGTAATTTTTGAACTTTTCTCAAATAGAAATCAACGAATGCCTTTCGTATCCGTGCTTGAATAACGCAACATGTGAAGATCTTGTTAACGCGTACAATTGTTCTTGTCCCGCGGGATATTATGGAGTTAATTGTGAATTTGGTAAGAATATTAATGTTAGACATTGAGTGCGTTGGCCTTTTTGCACATTTGTCTTTTCTAACCTTACCTCAACTCAGCTCACCTCACCTCACCTTACGTGCACCTCACCTCACCTCACCTCATTTCACCTCACCTCACCTCACCTCACCTCACCTCACCTCACCTCACCTCACCTCACCTTACGTGCACCTCACCTCACCTCACCTCATTTCACCTCACCTCACCTCACCTCACCTCACCTCACCTCACCTCACCTCCTCACCTCACCTCACCTCACCTCACCTCACCTCACCTCACCTCACCTCACTCACCTCACCTCACCTCACCTCACCTCACCTCTCACCTCACCTCACCTCACTCACCTCACCTCACCTCACCTCACCTCACCTCACCTCACCTCACCTCCCTCACCTACCTCACCTCACCTCACCTCACCTCACCTCACCTCACCTCACCTCACCTCACCTCACCTCACCTCACCTCACCTCACCTCACCTCACCTCACCTCACCTCACCTCACCTCACTCACCTCACCTCACCTCACCTCACCTCACCTCACCTCACCTCACCTCACCTCACCTCACCTCACCCTCACCTCACCTCACCTCACCTCACCTCACCTCACCTCACCTCACCTACTCACCTCACCTCACTCACCTCACCTCACCTCACCTCACCTCACCTCACCTCACCTCACCTCACCTCACCTCACCTCACCTCACCTCACCTCACCTCACCTCACCTCACCTCACCTCACCTCACCTCACCTCACCTCACCTCACCTCACCTCACCTCACCTCACCTCACCTCACCTCACCTCACCTCACCTCACCTCACCTCACCTCACCTCACCTCACCTCACCTCACCTCACCTCCCTCACCTCACCTCACCTCACCTCACCTCACCTCACCTCCCTCACCTCACCTCACCTCACCTCACCTCACCTCACCTCACCTCACCTCACCTCACCTCACCTCACTCACCTCACCTCACCTCACCTCACCTCACCTCACCTCACCTCACCTCACCTCACCTCACCTCACCTCACCTCACCTCACCTCACCTCACCTCACCTCACCTCACCTCACCTCACCTCACCTCACCTCACCTCACCTCACCTCACCTCACCTCACCTCACCTCACCTCACCTCACCTCACTCACCTCACCTCACCTCACCTCACCTCACCTCACCTCACCTCACCTCACCTCACCTCACCTCACCTCACCTCACCTCACCTCACCTCACCTCACCTCACCTCACCTCACCTCACTCACCTCACCTCACCTCACCTCACCTCACCTCACCTCACCTCACCTCACCTCACCTCACCTCACCTCACCTCACCTCACCTCACCTCACCTCACCTCACCTCACCTCACCTCACCTCACCTCACCTCACCTCACCTCACCTCACCTCACCTCACCTCACCTCACCTCACCTCACCTCACCTCACCTCACCTCACCTCACCTCACCTCACCTCACCTCACCTCACCTCACCTCACCTCACCTCACCTCACCTCACCTCACCTCACCTCACCTCACCTCACCTCACCTCACCTCACCTCACCTCACCTCACCTCACCTCACCTCACCTCACCTCACCTCACCTCACCTCACCTCACCTCACCTCACCTCACCTCACCTCACCTCACCTCACCTCACCTCACCTCACCTCACTCACCTCACCTCACCTCACCTCACCTCACCTCACCTCACCTCACCTCACCTCACCTCACCTCACCTCACCTCACCTCACCTCACCTCACCTCACCTCACCCTCACCTCACCTCACCTCACCTCACCTCACCTCACCTCACCTCACCTCACCTCACCTCACCTCACCTCACCTCACCTCACCTCACTCACCTCACCTCACCTCCCTCACCTCACCTCACCTCACCTCACCTCACCTCACCTCACCTCACCTCACCTCACCTCACCTCACCTCACCTCACCTCACCTCACCTCACCTCACCTCACTCACCTCACCTCACCTCACCTCACCTCACCTCACCTCACCTCACCTCACCTCACCTCACCTCACCTCACCTCACCTCACCTCACCTCACCTCACCTCACCTCACCTCACTCACCTCACCTCACCTCACCTCACCTCACCTCACCTCACCTCACCTCACCTCACCTCACCTCACCTCACCTCACCTCACCTCACCTCACCTCACCTCACCTCACCTCACCTCACCTCACCTCACCTCACCTCACCTCACCTCACCTCACCTCACCTCACCTCACCTCACCTCACCTCACCTCACCTCACCTCACCTCACCTCACCTCACCTCACCTCACCTCACCTCACCTCACCTCACCTCACCTCACCTCACCTCACCTCACCTCACCTCACCTCACCTCACCTCACTCACCTCACCTCACCTCACCTCACCTCACCTCACCTCACCTCACCTCACCTCACCTCACCTCACCTCACCTCACCTCACCTCACCTCACCTCACCTCACCTCACCTCACCTCACCTCACCTCACCTCACCTCACCTCACCTCACCTCACCTCACCTCACCTCACCTCACCTCACCTCACCTCACCTCACCTCACCTCACCTCACCTCACCTCACCTCACCTCACCTCACCTCACCTCACCACCTCACCTCACCTCACCTCACCTCACCTCACCTCACCTCACCTCACCTCACCTCACCTCACCTCACCTCACCTCACCTCACCTCACCTCACCTCACCTCACCTCACCTCACCTCACCTCACCTCACCTCACCTCACCTCACCTCACCTCACCTCACCTCACCTCACCTCACCTCACCTCACCTCACCTCACCTCACCTCACCTCACCTCACCTCACCTCACCTCACCTCACCTCACCTCACCTCACCTCACCTCACCTCACCTCACCTCACCTCACCTCACCTCACCTCACCTCACCTCACCTCACCTCACCTCACCTCACCTCACCTCACCTCACCTCAACCTCACCTCACCTCACCTCACCTCACCTCACCTCACCTCACCTCACCTCACCTCACCTCACCTCACCTCACCTCACCTCACCTCACCTCACCTCACCTCACCTCACCTCACCTCACCTCACCTCACCTCACCTCACCTCACCTCACCTCACCTCACCTCACCTCACCTCACCTCACCTCACCTCACCTCACCTCACCTCACCTCACCTCACCTCACCTCACCTCACCTCACCTCACCTCACCTCACCTCACCTCACCTCACCTCACCTCACCTCACCTCACCTCACCTCACCTCACCTCACCTCACCTCACCTCACCTCACCTCACCTCACCTCACCTCACCTCACCTCACCTCACCTCACCTCACCTCACCTCACACCTCACCTCACCTCACCTCACCTCACCTCACCTCACCTCACCTCACCTCACCTCACCTCACCCCACCCCACCCCACCTCACCTCACCCCACCCCACCCCACCTCACCTCACCTCACCTCACCTCACCTCACCTCACCTCACCTCACCTCACCTCACCTCACCTCACCTCACCTCACCTCACCTCACCTCACCCCACCTCACCTCACCTCACCTCACCTCACCTCACCTCACCTCACCTTTCTCTAACTTTAACTTTACTCCACCGTGCATCAACCTTACCCTTATCTCATCATATCTCACCTTACTTTATTATTTGCATCCTAAATTTTGACAGAAAATTTATACCCGATTGAAAACCTAACACTTCAATCTGTACCGACTGCAAAGGCATTTGGTGAAAATATTCCTATTATTTGGGACATGGACGATGGCTCATACACATCCGTAGCTGTTTACTACAACGAGATCGTATGTTGCAATGTGGCGAATTTGAATCGAATTGGTGGACAATGCGATTGCCATGTTACAGACCCATTGCTTTTCGATCATGACGGGGTTGTGGATATCCGTGTTTTCGCTCGGAATTCAGTTTCAAACGAAACTTTGAATTTTACGCTCGAAGTTTTAAAAGTCATTCAAAATCCGGTAATTTCAATGTTGACGAGTTTTTCCTTCTTTGGCTCTGGGGTAAAGGGTCAAGGAGAGCTTGCCAATATATTTCCAGCCGAGTATCCCGTAAAGTTGAATGCAAGCTACAAAAATGGCCCGGCTACATCTGTTTTGTGGAACTTCGACTGCGAAACTTCAGGTCAAAGCGATGCATCGCATTATCAACTTGAGAAATCTTTTCCAGGGGATGTGAACCAGCGCTGTGATATTACTGTCACCTTAAAAAACAGCATTAGTACTGTACACGCTTATGGTAGTATTATCCTTAAACAAAGCATGATCTTCACCAGTCTATCAAACGACGGTCCTGTCAAGCTTAACAAAACTATAACGCTCAAAATTTTGTTCGAAAAGTTTGCACCAGAAACGTGTATGTGGATCGACGTCGGAGACAACAGTTCTCTCCTGGTTTATGGCGACGCCTCATGTCAAACAAAGTTTGTCGTTGCTGACATTAATTCAAATATTGCTGCCACACCTCTCCTGAAGTTCTTTCCTCGAAGTCCAAACACACAAGAAGTTATTGTTAAACATATTTATCCTAACATTGGATCGTTTCGTGTCAGAATGAGCGCGTCAAATAATGTCTCCGCGGTTGCGGAAGAAACGGTCGCTGTTATCTTGGCTTTAGAATGCAAAAATCCGAACATCACTATCACGGGTAAACCTCTTTTTCTTACATACGTCCAATGTTAACAATAATTCTTAAAAATGATATTAAAAGCACCTTTAATGCTTATTCGAATCCTTTCAATCCTTGATATTTCTGCAGCTATATTTCTATATATTCTTATATTTCTGCAGGCCTGGCTCCAAACTCGTCCAATATCTTGAACGCCACACAAGTATATCGTTCGGTCTCAATCTCATTATCGCCTGAACTACAACTAGACTGTGAAAAAACCGAAGCAACCAAAGTGACCTGGACAGTATTTGATTTTGTGGATGATCCACGCATGTTAAACACAATCCCGAATTTGAAAGCGTCCAACTTACGGAAAGCTGTTTACCATTCGAATATTCTCTCTGAGGATCTGATTCTTCCACCGAGGGACTTGCCATACGGTTTCTATGAAATCGTTGCTCGTGTTGAAATGAGTGGATTACCTGGCGTTTTTGGAGTCGATTCATTCTTTGTTGAAATCGTGCAGACACCTTGGTTAAATGCTGGCGTACTTGGGGGCTCATTCCATACTGTACCATACGGAATGTCTGTAGGTTTGCTGTGTTTGTATAAGACATAGTCATGCACCATTATTAACAAAAACTTCACCTGGTTTCTAAGAGATATAGTGCAGTGTGTATAGGAAGCCCTGTCGTAACAATGAATTAGTTTTTTAAGATATCAGAACAGTGTGTCTAGTATATATTTTAAAGGCAAACGCGAAAACCCCGATTTATTCAAATGCATTGTCTTGGATACTGTGTATGTTTGTAAGACGACAGGTTCGAACCATTTCATGAACAGGTATATATTATATACTTTTAGGGTGCTCTGAACGCATCGTCATCAATAGATCCGGATTTTCTTGGCACAGATGGAATGGAGTTTCTTTGGTTCTGCAGAGATGTTGATGATCATGAATTTCTGCCGTCAAACTTTACCTTTGAACCATTGTTAGCATTCCCCGAGGTACCTGACCCGGAGACAGCACCTGTCCCAACCATGGACAACACCACCCAGGTAGGATACACCTTGATACACCTGCAACATAGATATGAAATGCGGGAACTTATGATAATTTTGTGAAGAGTCGACTAATTATGCTAACACAGGAAGTTGATTTACCAGCAATCTAAGGCGTGGCTATCCAGTTGCTAAAAGCACATATAGTTCATTGAGACAGTCGCATTCTATCAACTATGAATTCTTCCGCTATCTTTCAGTGACGTTATGATCATGCATGCCTAGGTTGCTACAAAACGTTCACGAGACTTTTGCGTGTGTCGAGTAACAATATTAATTGTAAAATAATCTTCTCGATTTCGGCAGCTAATTGGTTGTTTCGGAACTGGGCGTGGTCGATTGAACTCCACTGATCTCACTCTTCAACTGAATACCATTACAATGACTGAAGACAAAGCGTGAGTTGAAGCATTTAGATTATTTGTTTATATGTTTAAATTCCACCTACGAAGTATTCAATTGTATGTCTGACACTTTCTTTGACTGTCCATATTTCAACCCAGGTATACGATCTCCCTCTTGGTCAGAAAGACCCATCCTGAATTTGGTCTCAGACAGCATTTGATAAACGTTTTCTTCTACGTGGCGAGAGGATTACCACCTTCCCTTACAATGCGGTGAGACAAAAAATGATTTCATCACAACATTATAAGTACTTAAGTTACGTTTAAATTGAGTTTGGAAAGGGGATTGGGAATGATCCAGGATAAGCAGTGGTAGATCAGGTGGTCAAGGATCGCGGAACGGAGAGGCCTGGTGACGTCCCTTCCTAAACATTTTTTGGTGCCTCTGACAAACTAAAGGTTCCTAAAATCTGCCCCATCCCCGAAAGAAGCCGCTCTTGCTTTCTTAATCTAAAATTGCTCCGCGGCCCTTTGGGGTGAGGACAAATTGTACCCACTTACATGCAGAAATATAAATTCAAATTACGGTTAGTATAGTTTCTAAGTGACTTCATTTGTACTGGTTTATTTCTTAAACTTACAGTTGCAACAAGAACTGCAAATCGAAAGTCGTCCATGACCAGAAGATCATTCTGAAATCCTCGTGCGATGAACGTTGTTATGGGGCGCTGAAATTCGGTTGGCAATTGTTCTTATACGATGACATTCATACCCCAGAGCCTTACAACTTGACGGAATTAAACGAGATTACAAATGACGAATTTCAGCAAATGGCTGTTAATCCTATCGACGAGCTGGATATGGGAATCAAACCATATTCTCTTCACCCTGGAAAGAAGTACATCTTGAGTTTCAGGGCGACGCGTGCCAGTGGTGTATTCGGCGAAATGAGGCATACAATGCTAGTAAATACTCCTCCTAAGAACGGTATGAAATTGTTTAAACAATCAATATCTCTCTGGGAGCTTCCACAGTGTCATGCCTCGGGGGAGGGAGTTCCTTAGTGTCATCCGTCGGGGAGAGTTCTTTTGTATCTTCCCTTAGGATGGTTTATCCAGCATCCTCCCTCTGGGTGTTTTCCTACCATTAAGTAGCAAAAGTGCATTGTAAAGTATATTTGTTCATTTCTGGACACAGGTAGCAATTTTAGAGGGCTTTCATGGTTGTTTACTCGTAGTCACTGCTAACTATCTTACAAACTCCCTTCTATCTTACAAACGTCGCCTTTTTTATTCTGAAGATTTATTTGTATACCTTTCAAGGAAACTGTTCCATTTTCCCATTTTCTGGTTTGGCCGCGCAGACAAACTTTACGATCTCTTGTGAAAACTGGATTGATAAGGATGCGCCTCTTTCCTACGAGTTCTTTTACGAAACAGGAGGGATCAAAGTCGTACTATTCTATCGTACGATTAGTCCTGGACGGAGTATAAGTGAAACAGATTGGCTTGGGATAGGAGACGAGAGAGATGAATACAGACTGAATGTTACTGTGGTTGTTAAAGACTTCTTTGGCTCAAAATCAAGACATATCATGACGGTTCAGGTAATGCAAACAACTTTTAAACCTCTATGAAAGTTGGCGAAGACTGAGAGCTTATGGTATTAATAATAAGCTTTAAAAACAATGAACTGTATTATAAACAACAGGTTAACTTGGTCAGCTTTACGCTTAGCTTTACTAAGCTTCTCAGCTTTGAGCTATACCAATTTCGCTCAGCTATACCAAGATATGCTAAGCTTGATCAGTTATATTTTGAGATGCGTTTTTTTTAGCCAGATGAATTTTTTATTAACTCGGCCTTTGTGTTTCCATTGTCCGACGCCATTTCCCTCATCTTATCACCGCGGGGTGACAACTGCTTAAAAAAGTCATCATATTTCCTAGGTACTTCCTCCACCAGTAACAAGCCTGGACATGGACAGAATTCTGGGCTTGGTGTCGGGAGAAAACAGCTTACTTCAACACTATTTCGGATCAAAAAGAAGCCCGAAAGCCTTGAGCTTGTGTTCAACAGTTGGGTTAATATTAAATCACATCGCTCAGAAAAATACAACTAATAACAGCTCTGAAATATCATCGGCACAGGTACGTATCCTTCGCTAAACAGTTCGTCTGTGCAAGGTTACTTGGTTCTAAATTAAAATTGTCCAATTTTGGTTTGCAAAATGAGTGAGAAATTGACGTCGACAATAGATATTCGATTGACTTAAGTATTAAAACATTTATTTAAATCTTAGGTGAAGGAAACAGTTCTTAAAAGCATTTCATCCGCTAATATGTCTATAAAGGACACCTCCGCAATGAAGCAAGTCTCCTCTACGATTTTCACTTTAACGAAAGAACCAGATGAGCTTACACCTGATAGTCAGGTAAGGCATCATTTTGCCTTCAACGAGATTCAAATCATTTTCCTGTCCGTTTTTTATAAAAAAGTAGCTTATGCCCCCTATTCTAGTCTGATTCTTTCGATAAAATCCACTCAGATATTTAAGAACTGATGTAAATCAATCATTGGGTTTATGAAGACCTTATCCCTATTTTGACTCAACCGTCTTGAAATAGGAATTCCTCTTTCTCTTAAGGACACTGCACTTGATATATGCAGGTCTTTAACTGGGAATTTGAAGGAACTCTCAAACAAAGATAATGGGTTTGAAGAAATTGTGACATCACTCGGGTTTGTTCTTGGATCTCTCGGACAAATAAATAATGGTTCAACAAAGGAAACTGAACTATCTCCAGTAAGATTTTACAATTAGTTAATGACTTTACAATTCTCTATGTCTTTTACGATTCTGTATGTCAATTGTTGCTTCATAGAACGCAATCTCTGCATATGTGTGCAACTCATTTAAATAGCACCCAATTGAGAATGCGATGAGCTTTTAGAATACAGACGTCAAACTCTTCGACTATACTTATTGTAGAATCAAGTTAAACGTACAACGGGCATTGTTGGCAATCTTCAAAACATCGTTGTCGATAATTTGGTCACTAGCGAGGGTCCCCTGAGCGTTGAAACAGAAACATTTTCAATTCAAGCTGAGTTGGTTCAAGTGAAGGACTTTGGTCAAAAGAAGAACATCTTGAAAAATTGCGACTTTCATCCTCCATCGGCTAATGCACTTGGCATGAAAGAAAGTGAGTTTTTTGACTGCTTAGCTATACTTCAAGCCAATTGGTTCAATATTTATTGAAGTAAAAAAAAACTGTGTAAATTTGGTTGGAAATTTTACTTATGAATTTGACTGTAATTTTTTAGTAATCGATAATCCGAACAACACTTTTCTCCAAATGCAACCTATTCATATAAAGGTACGTTGCAGTATGGTACATGCCTATGGGTAAGGTATGGTATGGTATGGTGTGGTGTGGTGTGGTGTGGTGTGGTGTGGTGTGGTGTGGTGTGGTGTGGTGTGGTGTGGTATAGTGAAGGTGACATAGTCTGTAACTTTGCTAACTACCTCAACTATCTTTCTCATACTAGCTCGCAGTTTTCAACAAAAATCCCTTCAACTGGGACAACACGAGTGAAACAATCACTTCTGATGTAGTCGACATAGTAATTGACTCCAAGATGAATATTTCGTCGTCCAACTTCAGCGAAGAAGCTGGTATAACCGTGGCTCGCAATGCAAGTCAATTCCCAAAACCTAACGGCTTTTACATGAAACCAAGTCAGACAAACTCGACAGCAAGTACAAAAGAATACTTGAAGTACCATTGCTTCAACCGAAGCAGTAATTATACATCGATGAATTTTGAAATTCATCCTGATGAAATTGGAATACACCTAAAGGTACATCATTGCTTTTATATAAGTGCTTCTTGTGAACAACGACAATCAAGATGTTCGGAAAGTTAATCCTTAACCCCTCTACCCCAACAAGCGAACAGCAATTTTTAAGACCCGTGAAAATATTTCTTTCGTCATTTTAGGTATATTTAAAAAGTGGCGGTAAACCTGATATAAAGTCGGGAGATTTTGATTTGTCCTACCACCTTCCTGATCTCAAAAGCTGTTCGGTCCCAGAAGGAACTATCATGAATTCAGAAATATTACACAATCACAATTTCGGTCAGGCCATCCTTGTGGACTTGAAAAATTGTTCAAGAGACCCTTATACAGTGTTTGTATCAAATCAAGACTTAAATGACACAGGAAAGCATTGCTTTGGTAAGTAACCTTAAGAAAATACTTGAACATGATTAAGTTTCAAAAGAATTTTTCAGAAGATATTTAAACAGTGAAAACAATAAATTTACTCGTTCTCCAGCTGTTCAACATATCCAATATCTCAACGAATCGAGTGACGAAGAGTTAGACGCGGGGTCCGCCTCTCGAAAGAGACGTTCTGTTTCGTGCGAGGTGGGAGCAAGGCGTGTTCGCCGTTCCTGTGTCATCGTTCCCCCCGCGCCCCCGAAGCCGACTCACAAGCCACCGATCAAGATCCTGGTGGCGGACAATCTGGGCTTCGATGGAAAGTTCTTTTTCCCCAACCAAACTCCAAACTATAATTCGACGATGTTTGAATCGAGTTGTATGCATTGGGACGTTGAGAATGAAACATGGACCGGCGACGGTTGCAGGGTGAGGCCTTAAATGAATACTATACCTGTTATATTAATTACTATAAAAGAACAGAGTCCATTCAATCCATTCTGTTTTTTCCGCGTAGGTGGCCCCAGGAACGAACAAGGAGACCATCGTGTGCTATTGTGATCATCTGACGTCGTTTGGCAGTGATCTACTTGTGGCACCAAACCCGATCGATTTTGATTCGGTTTTCCAAAATTTTGGCAGTCTTGCCGAGAACGTTGCTGTGCTGGCTTTGATATCGACCATTCTTGGTCTTTACATCATTGGAGTGATCTGGGCAAGACGAGCCGATAAAAAAGATTTGTTGATGGTAAGTGGAATGTTATTAGATTCATCGCTTCGATATGACCACCTAGACCTAGATCTTTATCTACCGACAACTCCGAATGCAACAATCCAATTTCACCAACAGGTCAACTCGATGGTCCTTTTCCTCTCCCCTCTGCAGTCTCCCTTTGCCACACTCCTCAGGAAATTCGAGGATAACTTTAAACGCATAGATTATACTTGAGGAAAACTGAGAAACAATTCATTCTGAGTCATTCACCATTCATATTTCTCCTTCCTAGCTTGGTCCCACGATTCTATCAAACCCCAAGGGCAACTACCACTACCTCATTAGTACATTCACTGGCAGCAGGCAAAGTGCTGGAACAACTGCTCGGGTTGTCTTCAAAATGACTGGTGACGAGGGTGAGACTCAACCAGTAAGACTAAAGGATCGGCACAGACCCTGCTTTCAACGAGGACAAGAAAACGCGTTCATCGTTTCCTATCCGAAGGGAGTCGGTGATCTTACCTATCTTCAAATATGGCACGATAACTCAGGTTTGCTCAACAATAAGCAAAATAAACCTCCAACCTTCATTATATTAACTTTACCCAGGTGGTAACTTTACCCAAATTTGATCTAAAAAAGCTCTTTAATTTTACACTCGGTTCTCTAGCTGGTTGAGATGCGAACCTGAATTTTTTAAAAAATACTGAAATGGTAACTTACCTTTCTTCAAGGTTCTTCACCAGCCTGGTACCTCAGCCGTATTTTAGTCAAAGATCTTCAGACTGGCGAAACCTGGCCTCTGTTTTGCGAAAACTGGCTGGCTGTTGAATCGGAAGATGGAAAAGTGTGTCGACTTCTTTCCGTTGCGAACGAACAAGAAATGGTCAGTTTCGGTCATTTGTTCTCGAAACGCGCAATCACAGGCCTCGCAGATGGCCATATATGGTTCTCCATTGTCTCCAGGCCTCCGACAAGTAACTTTACCCGCGTCCAACGTCTCTCATGCGCTCTTTGCCTGCTGTGTTGCACGATGATTACGAGCGCAATGTTCTATAACATGGGAGGCCAGGGCCCCAGTCCTTTCGCAGTTAACATTGGCTCTTTGGTCATCGATCTGAAACCGTTTGTGATTGGTCTACAGAGCAGCGTTATCATCATCCCGGTAAATGTGTTGCTTGTGCAGATTTTCCGCAATTTAAGGCCGAAGGACGAAGGACATGGAAAGGAACATAAGAATGACAAACCGAATGACGGTGAAGAAAATTCGAATACCTCAAAAGGCAAACTGCCTCACTGGTTTATTTTCATAGCTTATGCTATTTGTTATCTCGCGTCTGGTGCGTCAATATTCTTCACCTTGCTGTACAGGTTAGAACCGACTTAACAAGTTTTCTGCTGTTTCCATTAGACAGGTTCAGAGTGGGCTTCCACTTTCTGGTTCTAATCCTACCTGGAGTATAACCCTTAGTATAACGAGATTTAGTTTCGACAATTATTTTCTCTTTCATTCCAGCATTCAATGGGGAAAGGAGACCTCCACAGAGTGGGTGATTGCAATGGTAACCTCGTTCTTACAGTCAGCCTTGCTTCTACAACCAGTTAAAGTTGTGCTCATGGCGGTCATCTTTGCTTTGTTCATTCGAAAGCCTGATAACACCGAAAATGAATCAAATAACGTTGAATTACGAGACATCCCTGCGAAGGACAAGACGGGTGAAGAAATACCCACGTCAGTGAAGAAGAAAGCGAAATATTACAGGTAGGGAAATACGTCAGTTTTTTTTGTAGGGAAATACGTCAGTTTTTTTTTTCTTTTGAAACAATGATCCTTAAATCTAAGGTCAAATCTCGCTCTTTTCGCGAGTTATAAATGCTCTAGTGCATAAGTGTCCTTATTTGTACATCCTAATTCACTCGTTCACATTTATCAAAAGGAGAAAATCGCACAAAATCGCAGCAAAAATGGCAAGTGTAAACGAACCTTTAGGCTTTTTTAGCAGCAATCTATTTCAATATTGAGCAAATATTCGTTTCCATATTGAGCAAATCGTAAGTGTATAATTTATTTTAATTTATTTTCAGTCCTCCAGATGCTGAGACTCTGAAAGTTGCGAGGTTGAAACGTCTGAAAGAAATCAAAACGAACGCAGCTGTATGGGAAATAATGGCATTTTTCTTTTTCCTGATATTGCTAATGGACGTCGCAAACTACCACAGGGATACAAATTCGTTCTTAATGACAAAAACCTTATATGAGACTTTCGACGAGGTCGATGCGTTTAGCATTGACTTATCCGCGGTAGGTACAGCGTTTGAATCTCAAACTGTCATGGTAATCTCGCTTAAATAACAAACGGAGCTTGATGTTCCAGGTGTCCGATACTGATTCACTATGGATGTGGGCTCGTGAGACTTTAATACCTGGCCTGTACGCAAATGAATGGTACAACGGGAGGAAAATCAAAGAAGGTTGGATCGCTAATATGGAAGACTATCTCGTTGGCGTTCCGCGAGTGCGATTACTTCGCGTGGAGAAAGGTAAACTAACAAAACTGACTTCTCTGTATAAAACGAAATAAGCACCTAAGTAAGCCTAAATAAGCCTTTTAAGCCTAAATAAGCCCCAAGCTCAAACCTACACATGGTGATTCTCCTCTGGTTTATTTAAATCAATTATTTGTTTCGCCCTATACGATCATGAATAATTATGCTGATGACTAACTTTTCTGCCCAGATTCCTGTCCAATTTCAAGCTACTTTGAAGGGAAAATCTCCCATTGCTACGACGGTTATTCCGTATCGATTGAAGAAGACGGCACGTATAACGTCGGCTGGGAGTCGCTGGATAGCGACACTCCGAGAAAGCGCCGAGATGTCAGCGAAGATGTCAGCGAAGACGTCAGCATCCCTTGGACTGAAATCGAGTGGACAGCCATTGTGTCTAACGGGAGCAATTCATCAAGCGACGAATCAAAAACTCGCAGCAAACGAGCACTGGATCCAATCATGGGAGGAAGTAGCGGGCGAAAACGACGGAAAAAGAAACGCTTGTTGTCAAGCACCAATCCGAAAGTTTACACAATCAATGATAATGCTATATTACCGAGTGGGAAGATTCTTTCCTGTCTCGAGAGATGGCGACATCGTACGATGTTAGAGCTACGGGGTTTTCCGAACTGGGGTGCGATCTCTTGGTACAGCGGCGGAGGCTATGCAACAAACCTTGGATATGACCAAGTTACGGCATACACGGTTATATCCGACTTACATTCGAACGGCTGGGTCGACGTTCAATCACGTGCTGTGCTCGTGGAGTTCACAGTGTACAATGCGAACACTAATCTGTTTGGTATAATCACAATATTCGTGGAATTTTTACCATCGTCAGGAGCGATAACCAAAACTGATTTCCAAGCATCCAGGTTTTATCTTCAGCTCAGTGGTGGCCAAACGCTTGCCCACGTGCTTGTCATATTCTTCATGTTGTACTTCCTCTTCAGAGAGAGCAAACTCGTGTATAAACAACGCTTAGCCTACTTCAAAGGTTTCTGGAATTGGATTGAGACCATTCTTGTCATTTCACAGTTTTTGCTCATCATTCTGTTCCTCGCTCGCCTTTACGAAGTTGACAGAAATCTCCTGCAGCTGAGGGAAAATCCAAAAGATTACGTTGGCTTCCAGTATGCCGGACAAGCAGACGCTTTCATGACTTTCGTTTTGGGCGTTCTTGTCTTTTTCTACACCATCCGTTTCCTACGCATTCTCCGGTTCAATAAAAACTTCCTTGTTATTGGTAGAACATTGTCACGGATCAGTTCACCAATCTTAAGTTTCTGCGTTCCATTTATATTTGGTTTTTTCGCATTTGCCATGTTTGCTTTCACGATTTTTAGCTCGGAACTTGAAGACTACAGTTCGTTTATTAGGACCATCGTGACTCAACTAGCAATGACTCTGGGAGACTTTGATTTCGAGGCTTTGTTTATGGTAAATCCAATGTTAGCGACCCTCTATTTCTTTTCTTTCATTGGTTTAAACGTGATGGTGCTCATGAACATGTTCATAGCCATTATCAACGACTCCTATGCAGAAATACAAGAAGAGACGGCTGAGATAGAGAACGAAATAGAAATCGTGGATTATGTTGTGGACAGGTTAACCAATGGTGTTTACTCAAAGATAAAACGTGGAAAGGTTGCACCTTTGAAAGATAAATCGCGAAAGAACACTAAAAAGAAGATTAAAAAACCACCAAAGAGATTATTCCTCGATGATAATAGTGTAGACTTGGACTCCCGCGTGACAAGGCTGGACAATATCTTGAAAAGTATGGATAGTAGTTTACGAGATGAAGAAGTTATAGGCGAACAGTTTTTAGCAGTTCCTTGCGAAAATCAAGATGTTTTCTTCCGAGTGCTGTGCTTGATTGAGGAAAATAATACATACTATGATTCTGATGATGATGATGATTCTGATGAAGATATGGATGACTGGAGTGACTTCAGTGATGATTCCCTGCATTAACTAATTTTTACAGAGAAAGAACATCGTTCACTGCACGTTGAGTTGAAGCAAGATTGATAATTGTTATGTCATGTCTAATATTCTCACTGGTACTAGGGTTCGTCACCTAAGCGTAGCGACATGCGTTAAATTTGACGAGATTTTAAGTTCACCATGTTTGGATCTCTTTCGTTGCCAATGGGAAGCTTAGATTTTAAAATGTAGGATTAGATTTTAAAATATAAGGTATTTTAAAAAAAATAGAGTTTCAAAAATATATCGATATCTGTCAGATATTGTAATGGTTGCTGGCAAATTTTTTAGAGCCAACCTTGTACAGGCATGTACATACTCCATCATTCATATTGAAAACTACTCTTAATTATTGACACTTTAAACGATTACATACATACACTTGACGTGTGCAAATTAGTATTGAATTAATATATATTAAATAAACCTAACCAACGTGTATCAATAAAGATGATAGTTATAATAGATATGGTCTCCAACCTCAAGAGCTGGCAGTCCAGTTGTGAAGAAATATTCTCGCCAGTGGTAAGTCAATGGATGATAGACAGACGAGAATAAATCTAAAATAGTTGGTCTGTTACACAGTTGCGCAGGCGCGCAGCCCTGATGAACTATAAGCAGAGTTCACTGGAAAACCTAGTCAATGAAGTCAATGCGATTACTGAGCTATATAATATGTTATTCCACGAATTTTCGAAAATAACAATTCGTGGAATTTTACATTGTTATATAACTAATATAGCTCAGTGCATACCATTGCATCTTCGTAATTTTCCGAACTTTCAACAGCCAATCGGAAATACGTCGACTTCTTGACAGGGCTTCCACTTGTAAGGAAAACATTTCCCTCATTAAACAATAATTTTAAATGGAAGAACCTACAAATATATACATAACAAAATAATCTGTGTAAAGGTTTCGTTTTCGAGGTTTTGGACGGATTTAAGTGCTTTAGTAAGGAATATTTACCAGTTCATTGTTGGATCAAAGTGCTACAGGTAGGTTTGGTGAAATATAATTTGTCAATTTTATGATTTTATCTGACAGTTCATATTTATATATTCCTTGTATAATAGTACTGTACTGACTATTATTAAAGTAGGTATAATAATTATATGTATATATATATTAATTAGTATAAACACCTATTGATATCCTTACTTTTGTAGGGTACGGTAATGCTATTTGAACAATGAACTTATATCGGAAAGCCAAGTTAGCCGTGAAATTTCGCAAAGCTGGTGAAGGTCATGTGCTAAGTGAAAGTTCATCATCACAGACCCAAAGTCAGCCCAATGTTCCACAGCAACCACGAAGAGCACCAACCTCAGATGCACAGCGTGCCGGACAGGTATGAATAATGTTGGGTGTAAAATATTGGTAATGAAAAATGCTAATTTATTGAAAATTTTCAGGCAGCTATTGCAAGATTTCAGCAGCAAGAAAAACAGCCTAAACGACCACATTCTGCCACTACAACATGGAAATCACGTTCAAATGAACCTGCAAGCAAACTGGATGATGGCCCAGGAGTGAATGCATCAAAATTAAGAAGTGAAGGTGATTATTATAATGTGTAGATGTATGTACAAGACTTTTGTGTATATATATATAGGTACAATGCCAACTTAAATGGGTTAATTTCAATATTATCACAGTTACAGACAGACAGCATATTTTGTCTCCATGCTGTCAAGTATAAAGGAGTTTTTATTATTCATGTTTATTTTATTGTACAATTTAGTGGAAGCAGAATTTATTAGAGAGTCGGGAGCTTGTGGGTCAGGTGAACAACAGAATTTTGAAAAGGAGGTAGGATTTTACAATTAACTGTGATAATAGTCAGGCATTCTGTTTCAATTTAACAAAAGATGTTGTTTCAATTTTGTTAATTTTGCATTCTCTGCCCAGGTTGTACACCAAGACTCAGCTCCAATTCTTGCAGTCGCCGGTGTGTTCTTCATTTGTCCATTCTGCTCCGTCAGTTATGTGCGACAAGATATCCGTGCTCACATGGATGACTGTCTCAAAGAGGTAACAGTCTTTTGGTGTATATCCATGCAGTGTGGATTTCTGTTGACCCAGGGTGGAGGTCCAAGCCTGCTGCCAACAATAGGGTCAGATTGAAACATAGCTGTTTTGGTTAAACAGTTGATCAGGTGCTAAAGATGATAAGGTGCTACATGCATTGTTGGAAAGACTTTGAACCCCTTAGTACACCAAAAGATTTAAAGTTAGGTACTTAATTCCAACCTGATTTGAATTGATACCCAAATTTGCAGCTTATCCACCCTCTAGTTTATCCATATCTAGTTTATAGACTTACAAAAAATTTTCCAAATACAGTATATTCAATGCATGTAGCATGTTTTTGGCAAAGGTGTGAAATGTTTAATTTTCCTTTTAATTAGAGCTATAAAAGTGACCAGATATTAACTCCAGTTAATATGATCAGGTCTTTGAACAAAGATCAAAGTAAAGTAGATGGTTGTGTTGATGTTCTGTGCAGGTGATGTTTATCCCAAGAATTTTAGTTGAAACTTAGATCACCATTTGCCATATGTTATTGATTTGTTGGCAGATATTTGGACAACATTTTGAAGAATCCAGACGAAAGTAAATACCGTAGAATAAAGCAGGGAAATAAAGTATTTCAGGTTAGCAAACAATGAATAAATTTTTCGGCACTGTTTTTCATCTGGCAACTGGTACATGCTTGTTTAATTCAGCCTGATCAGGGAAAAAATTACTCTTTTCCTTTTGAATATAGGAAAGAGTAAAACCTGTGAAAGGAAGCATCGAATTTTTGCTTGCCTGTGGTTTTTCTGAGCAACCATTACCAGGTAAATATAACATTTGAAATAAACAACAAAACGTTTCCCAGTAGAGGTGTTTGCATCATTAATGAAGATGACAGCTTAATTACATTTGACCTGTGGAAACTTATTGAGTTTTGCATGATTTGTATTATATAAAATAATAACTTTGGAAAGAAAACCTTAATATTATAAGTATTTAGGTTCTTAAACAAAGTATGATATAGTGAAAAACATGAAAACAAGTTCGAAAAGGCCAGTCACTTATAGTTTCAATAATTTGTTCGAGTTCCGCTCACTAAAACAGAATGATGAATGATCTGTGATCATATTGTCGTTTTTGCATAGGCATGCAGCCCAAATATGCGTGATAATTTGAACGCAAGAAATTTTTCAGCAATTTTTCAACATGGTGTAATAATGTACTAGTCCGATTTCCATGGTGTAATAATGTACTAGTCCGGGTTCCATGGTGTAATAATGTAATTAAAATGTTATTGTACATGCCATTAATAGATAACCCAGGCGAGATGTGCTTTATTATCGAAGAAGGGGCTACCGATGTGACAGAGAAACTAAATATCATGAAGGAAATCCTTGTTGCAACAGAGACTTGCAAGCCGAAGCTGGACAGATCTCTCAGGGTTTGTATGTCTTTACTTTCATTGTTTGTACAAAGATAACCAAATGGCCTATAACAATGTTTGGCCTATATATTCAGAATTTAGTATCTTGCAAATTATCCTAAATTGAATGTTTAAGAGATGAATATTCGGTATTGTGTTAGATTATTGGGTGCCATACAATATATTCTTTTCAATACAGGTACTCAAGCCGTCATCAAGTAATAGTGAAACTGTTCAACTTCCTGAGGGGTTTTTTGACCTAAGTTCAGATGAAGTGAAGAAGATGCAAACGGAACGGTAATTTGTAATTTTTTTATATTTTGACTGGAAGAATTTAGACAAAATCTGCGCAAGGTTTGAGTAGCACCAACTAAAATGTCTGAATTTGAAAATTATAATTGTACTTTAATTTGTAATTATAAAGAATTGCAAAATATTGAAATGTGATAAAGGCAATGGGATCAAGGCGACAATTAGGCTCCATTATTATAGGAAACATTATTATGGCTTTCTGAAAGTAAATTGACATAGAAAGTAGATCTCCAGGGCTTATTTTTTACACAACCATTGTTCAGAAAGATTCTCGGAATAGAGATTCATTCTGCAGTATTGATCGGTTATATATCTCTTGAGTTTTGTTGTACTTTATGAAACAAGTCGAAATGAAAAATACGATTACGTTTATTTATAAGAACTATAGCTCTGGCGTAAATTTGAAAGAGAAATAAAGTATATTTCAAGAGATATTAAGTTGTTTTAACCGAGAAAATTTGGTTTGGCAGTTCTGTTTCTCCAAAATATTCGATGTGGTTTGACGATTTTTTTTTGCACAAAGTTATTAAAGTTACGTTTTGCCCTCTTAGAATTTATCTACAACTTTATGATTTTTAACGCTGTGATTTTTTTTATTGCAAAACCAGATTAGTGGAAGTTGATCGTAATTCTCAGTTAAGAACTCGTGCGATGAGAGAAAGAGAAGAGAAAAATCCAGCAAGGATATATCGATTCACGCTATTACGTGTGAAGTTTCCTGATGGGCACATCTTACAAGGTAGGCTAGATACATATCACTCCAGATGCTCTTGCGCTCATATTTTAGCCAACTAGCGCTCAAAAGCTCGAAATACTAATTCGTCCCGCAGTATTAATCGATTATATTTTTTGTACTTCCTTATAAAACTACTCGGGATTTTGTGATTACGTTCAATTCTAAGAATTATAGTTTTGGGGCCGGTTGTATCAAGCCTGTTTAGATTAAACGGTGGATAAGTCAAAATTAAATAACACTCTTACATCTCTTTTGAATGAGTCAACTTGAATATTATGCACTGAATATGTCGTTGTAAACAGTATCTTTGTATTAAGGTTAAAAACATTTAGTTTGCTTGTTGAATAAAATTATAGACTTGCTTTCTATTTTGAACTTAATTAACCACCGTTTAAGCTAAACAGGCTTGATACAACCGGCCCATGATATATAAATTTAAAACCGAATTAAAGTATATTTCAAGAGTTATTATTAAAGTTGTTTCAACCTAAAAAGTAAAAATGGATTTTAATTTGTCAACCAGTCCCAGTCCTCTCCCGCCATTTTAGATCACCTGAAATATACTAGGAATGCAACGCCTCGGAAAACGTAATAATTATGACTTTAACTTTTTTTCAGGCACATTCAATGCTCGTGAGAAATGTCAATCCCTCGAGAACTTTGTGAGAGAACAGCTCCAAAATGATTGGCTGCCTTTTGTATTGTCTGAGCCTGGCGGTGGAATACTCACTCACGAGGAGTCGAGTTTCGAGGAACTTGGACTGGTACGTCAATTATATAAACAGCCATTTATAGGACTGCGGCCGGTTGTATGAAAGCCGAATAGCGCTATCCATCGAATAGTGTTTTTTCAATTGCTATAAAATCGCCCGTTTGGGGTATAACTTTGATTAAATCTTAGTCTTCCTAAATCAGGATCAATAATTTTTCTCCAAAGCTGAAATTTTATTGCTTTTCAAGCATTTTTAGAACCGTTGAATAAATCACTATTCGGTGGATAGCGCTATCCGGCTTTCATGCAACCGGTACCTGAAAATAAGCCGGTGACTAGAAAAAAATGTACAGAAATTCTTAAAAGCACAGCAAACATAGATATTCTTCGGGTGAAACCGCCCACCCTCTCGTTAATGTGTTCTTAAATCGGTTTTCAGAAATTAAATGAGAAAAGAAGGGGATTAAAAGTCTAAAATTGTTGAGTCAGAGAGTGAATATTTGTCTCTATTTACAGGTTCCAGCCGCTATTCTACATTTCAACTGGGATACAGCAGTGCTCGCAGACCTTGAAGCAAGTGGGAAGTCTATGGAAACGAACTATTTAAAGGTAGAACTTCTTGAAAACATTTCATAATAATTTCGTGGAAAAATATCTCCTAAATTAAAGTATACGTTAATAGTTTGTTTCCGTCATGTATTTATTAAAATTTCAATTTCAACACGAAAAATTTTTATTGTTTTTAACCGAAAATGTTTTTCAGCTGAAATTGAATATTAACATATAGCGGTAAGCCTTACCATTTTGGTCAATTTTGACGATTTTTCAATGTTACAAAGGCCAACCAAATATGCTCTGAAATGAAAGATATTAGTCTTATGAAGCCATTTTTACCATTTTAAGTCAGTTTTTGAACAGTTGAAAAGGTCGTCAAAATTGACGAAAATGGTAAGGTGTAAGCCTTACCATATTGGTCAATTTCGACGACTTTTTCATTGTTCTAAAAACCAACCAAATACGCTCTAAAATGAAAGATAATAGTTTTAAGGAGCAATTTTTAGCATTTTAAGACTGTTTTTGAACAGTTCAAAAAGTCGTCAAAATTGATCAAAATTGTAAGGGGTAATTAAAGCCTTACTATACTATGTAAAAATTGTAAAATTGTTTAAAAATTTATTATTGCCTTTTAAAGGTGACTTGTCCATTGGGTTGAAGAACTTATTGCCTCAACTGCTGACAATTTACCTGAAATAAAAATAAACTTCCCTGCATAAAAAGTACAATATAAAGCATCCAGATGACGTTTTTAACAACTAGTATGTATTATTATCAATTTAGGGCCAGTAGTTCTCAATCGTAGTGCATTGCATCAATTGTGGTAACATTTTGTATTTTAAATAACTGTTATACCACACTCCATGATAGACAAATTGAAATTCCTGGGCTGCCATACATTGGCTCTCATGAGATGCTTGGCTTCCCAAAATATTACATAATATGGGAGTGCAACAACACCCAATGATCAGGTTATGTATCTATATATAACTGTTAGGTGACCTAGGTCCCTCAGCAGCTGTCATCTTTTCAACCTGACATAAACTTAAAGGTTTTCTTGCAACTCAAGCTTGCCATGTGATGTAAATGCTCCTACTTACAAATCTTTCCTTCCTTTTCAAGTTTCTTCAGATGCTCTAACACGCGCGACCTGCAGAGAAGCTGCAGAGAAGAATTTCTCTGCAGCTTTTCGTAGGTGAATTCGGCTCTCCTGGTAGAATGATTTGGAGTCTTTATATTGCATATATTCACTCTTATTCACAAAAGAAACTTATGACAACATACTGTGTAGATTTTCTTGACAAGATCCATAGCGGTAAGTGGCTGTCCCTTGATTAATTGCCTTAAATTCTTCAAGGATCTGTAAAATATTCAGACTATCACAAAGAAGATACTATTTTTCATGGATGGTGGCTTAGGTTATCCATAGTGGTGGATAT